>NW_007049542.1:210906-228001 GCF_000164805.1 Carlito syrichta
CTCACCTCAGCCTCCCAAAGGCGCGGGATTACAGGCTGAGCCACCGAGCCTGGCTCCTATTTATATTTCAATCCTCATCCCCAACCTGGGGTCCTCCCACTCACCTTTTCTGTTCTTCTCTCTCCATAATACATGGTACCCTCTTTATTATATGTATTGTATGTAAAGACAGGATATATTATATTCTTGCAATTGCTTTTTTCTCTGTTGTGGAATGCCTTCCTCTAGACGACCAGACCAATGAGGATGATCCCCACAGCCCAGAAAAAGGCTTGGCAACTAATAAGCACTCAGTGAATGTTATTTATTAAATGATTGCAAAGGTAAGAGTGAGCTAGACTTTGCCTCCACTAGAGAGCCAAGTTATGTTGTCTTTATTTTTAGCACAGGAATAGCTATCCCTTAATAACATGTCTTTATACATTTTTCAATTGAAGTAGTCTCCATTTTTAGGGCAATTAAATATTTCAGAGTTGTAGAACTACAGAAATGCAAGGGTAGAATGCAGTACTGAGCAAGTGCTTTAAATCTCAAAGCAGGTTGCCCAGTAACTATGTTACATTTCTCTCCTCTCCCCTCCCCTTTAAAACCTGAGGAGTCAGTTTCTAAATCATCCACTTCGTTAAGCAGAAATGCAAATCCTCCTCTCCATGGTTGCTTGCATTGTCTTTGTGTTCTACCGCACTGTCTCCACTTGCACTCCTAATCTATTTTGCAAGGAAATCTAATTTCTTTTCTAAATTGGAGTTGTGTGCTGCCAGTTCTGATATTTTACTATCCACATTCTCATCAGTGTTATCATTTCCAAACTTCTGAAGCAAAAGCATCACAGAGAATTGTTTGAGAATATATGTTTTGATTGAAATACCATCTTATTTAAACATATCAGAATTAATTACGCTTCTCATACAAGTATCTGCATGTGGCTTTGCATATTAGATTGCGTCTTATATACTGGCAAGAATGAAAAACTTTCAACTTACGTGATCATGGAATTGGTCCCAATTTGAAAAATATAGCTATTTATCTTGTCAGCAAAACTATTGTCACATATTTTTCTGAGGATAACCATTTTTTCATCTTATATTAAAATCTCAGAATATGATATGTCATGGTTTTACAGAATAGTTATCATAGATTAGTTATCAAGGTTCTTGAGAGACATCAAAATATGAGCCATATCAAAAAATGCATGTATAATATTTGTGACCAAATTAACTTGATTTTTTATTTTGAAGATCTGGCAGCATTTTTGAATTAATTATAATTTATTCTTGAGATTAAATTCCTTTATTGATAATCTGTGGAGAACATGTGAGACTTGTGTGTGTGGATTTTTAAGCACATATGTTTAGAAACGGGGGGTGTCAGTTTCATTATGTGTATCATTGGTGCCCCTGGGTAGAATTACAATGCTGTACCATAAAAATCTGTCATAGAGTCAGAGATGTGAAATGTCAACCATGTTCATCAAGACACCAATTTGTCATCATGTGCAAGGATATTTATGCTAAGGTTTAATTTCCTTTTTCTTTATTATTAATGATGTGCTATACTTGAAAGAAATTTCATCCTGAAAGCTTCTTCGAACCATTAATCCTCCTCATGTGTATGACATAGTCAAGAATTCTTATCCATACTTTGAAATGGATAAAGTTGGAAACTGGTAACATGGATAAGTAGTCCAAAATTCAGAAAATGGCTTCACATAGAAACGTGCTTGAGAAGAGACAAGTTGAATGTGCTTATTCTACTTAGATTTTTAATTAGTTTTACCTGTGTGTTTGTGTGTGTGTGTGTGTGTGTGTGTGTGTGTAATAATTTATAACTGCATATAACAGAAGAATTTAGCTGCAAACAGATTAGTATCTCTTTTTTTGTTCTGAACTTTTTATTACCTGAACTTATCTTTTCTTGTATCCAATGCTTTTGCAATAGTGCAAACTGAGAAAAAAGTAATTTTTTTTCATGCATATTTAGAATGATGCATCCAAATGTGCTAATCTGAAAACTCTTGTTTGAGACATTTGGTCTATTTAGAGCATTATCTTGCAATAAATTATATTTTACTTCTGGTGACTTTTAGATTTTTTTTTTTGAGTTGGAGTCTCACTCGGTCGCCCAGACTGGAGTGCAATAGCCGCTCCCGGCCACCGCAGCCTCGACCTGCTGCGCTCCGGCGATCCTTCTGCCTCAGCCTTCCAAGAAGCCAGAATTACAGGCGCGCGCTACCATGCCCAGCTGATTTTTTGATTTATTCTAGAGATGAGGTCTCGCTGCCCAGGTGGGTCTCGAACCCGCGGGCTCAGGCAATCCACTCACCTCAGCCTCCCAAAGGCGCGGGATGACAGGCTGAGCCACCGAGCCCGGCTGACTTTTAGATTTGTAATGTCCTTTTTCAATATTTTAATTGGAAGTAGGTGGGTGGCTTTGTGTTTATCAGTCAAATAAATTCTTATCCAAGGCTGAAAATAATTTCATGTGGAAAGCAGGAAAAATCCTTAACTAGTAGCATTCATGTGTTGTAATTTAATGATGGAAGGAAAATTTAGAAAGTGAGAGAAAACAATGAAGAAGGTTTCTGGAATTGGATTCCAAAGATGATAAAAAATAGAAGATATCTCTATAAAAGGAGAAAAACATGGAAACAAAAATTAAAAGTGAAGACAATATCTAGCTAGAAAAAAATGCAAGAAATAATAAAATGCCAGCAATTTATGAAGAGGGGACCCTCCCAAAACCAGGAATCTATTGATAAAAAATTGTGTATTTATTCTTACATGTTTAAACTTCAGTCACCATCAAAGTACTCTCCATCTGATGCAATACATCTACCAAGATACTTTTTCCACTCCTCAAAACTGCTTGTGAACTTGTCAATTTTGATGCCTTTTTGTGCTTCTGCCATTTTTTTGTTCCATCTCTTCCACAGTGGCAAAACGTTTCCCTTTGAGGACTTTTTCATCCAGAGAAACAAAAAAGTTGCTCAGGGAGAGATCTGGTGAATAGGGAGGGTGAGGCACAGGGAGTCATGACGTTTTGGTCAAAACCCACATTCAGTGTGGTGTGAGCAGGTGCGTTGTCATGGTGGAAGAACCAGTCACCTGTTTGTCAAAACTCGGGACATTTCTTCCTCAATTCATGGCACAACTGTCTCTAAACTTCCAGATAGCAACTTTGGTTGACTGTACTACAAAGGACCCACCCTCCAAAAAACAATTCCTGTTTTGGGGAAGTTCCCCCCTCGTATTTCTGATTCTGCCTTGGTCATCACTGACTTGACCCTCTCTGCTTCCTTGACAATCTGTCTATGACTTTGCACTTATGTCTTTGCCACCTCTCTACTTCCATGAGCCTCTTCCTCCAGCCTTCTGGCAGCTCCAGTATAGGGACAGAGAACGATGAATCTTTGCATACTTACTTTTTCTACAGAGGCTAGTATATATTATTCAACAAACATTTGCTGAAAAACGAAGAGAGAGGAGAAAGGAAAGTACTAGGATATAGAAAATAACTATATACAGCGGTATTTAATTACAAAAAAGGAACAATAGAGATATTTCACTTTCTGATGATAACAAACATTTCATGCCCTGATATGCTCAGATCCAGTACTGATTCTACTTAGCTTTGTTTCTGAGCAAGAAAGGACCCCTGTAGGTGCTTTGCCTTTTGTTTCTGTTATAATTTTTTTTCTATTTCTTCTTTTAACTTTAATTCTGTTGCCTCCTTGTAGCTTTACCATAACCTGGCAATGAGCTCAAATGAAAGCCCACCCTTGTGTACTTTCCAAAATGGAGACATTGACAAAAGGCAGCTTGCAAGCTGTTATTAAAATATACGTACTTTATTAGGCCAAATGTTGGTTAAGGAAGTAAAAGCACAGCGATATAAGCAAAAAGGGAATTTAAAAAGATTCGCCCTTTGATTTTGGCTAATTGAAACCATTTTTTGTGGCTGTAAAAATAGTACCTGGAAAGAACCTGTCACATACTCTCTTGCCTTTTTCAGTCATGTTACCCAACTTCTTTTCTCTCTGTCAATATCTCTCCAGCTTATAGTTTCTTTACATAGTTTCAAAGTCAGTAAAATTTGATTTGGTATTCATTTATATATATATGTCTATATGCCATATTTCGTGGTTTACAATATTAGCTAGTTTAATCATAAAAATCACCATGAAGTAGGTCTTATTATTGACCGCATTTTACAGAGGAAGAAACTCGAGTCAATCATTATTACAGCCAGGATTTAAAAGCAAGAAATTTAATTCCAGAATCCAATATGCTATGCTGTTTTAATTTTTTATTTTAAAATAACAGAAACAAATAATTTTATATATTTTAAGTGAAACAAAATACTTTCCATGCCAGTCACTCCAGGTTTGACAATAAGTAAGTTGAATATGACGGTGACCATCCAGTGCACTTTAGCAGTGACCTTTCTTTCTGGAAGTATTCACCTTGATCAGCTGCTTCCTTAACAAGTCCCAGCACATTTTTTTGCTTAAAATATTTATATACATACATACATACATTACTTGCTCCCATCTTTCATATGATAAGGATAGCTGACCTTGAATTTCATAAAACAATTTAGGGAGGGCATATTTTCTCATACATTATAAGAAAAATGTTGTACACATTCCCTGAATATGAATCTATAGCTCTTGTCAAATCTCCAAAGGGCCCCCCCAAAAGTAAAACTCTTTTGTTCTATATGCAAATAACATCTATCGATTACATATGGTTTATTAAGCATACTGTTGAGTGCATGTTCTATTTTATTTAATATTGCTATGATCTGATGTATGTGCTTAAAATTCATATGTCGAAATTCTCATCGAATGATTATGATATTAGGAGGTGAGGCCTTTGGGAGATGATTAGATCATGAGAGGTGTTGGCCTTTTAAAGAGACCCTAAAAAGGTTCCTTGCTCCTTGCTCCTTCTATCAAGTAAGGGCACGGTATTAGCTAGAAGTTTCCAGGAAAAAGACCCTCACTAGACACCAATTCTGCTGGTGACTTGATCATGAACTCTCCTGCCTCCTCAACTGTGAGAAATAAGTTTCTGTTGTCTATAAGCCATCCAGTTCTATGGTATTTCATGATAGCATCCTGACATATTGAGACAAATATTGATGGAGATTCTTAGAGGGCATATATTTTGTGGATGTTTGTATTCTGATCTTTAGCTTTATTTTATTTTAAAACATTAATTATGTATTTATTAAAATTTTTTTAGAGATAGGGCCTATGCTACCCAGGCTTTACTCAAGCAATCCTCCCACCTCAGCCTCCCTCATAGCTAAAACTACAAGTATGCCAACATGCCAAGAACAATCCGTAGATATTTATCAAGTATTCAATAACTGTTCACATAAATTTCTCTTTAATAAGTCAACAGATTATTTAGTGCCTGCTTATATATCATGGAGGGTTTATACAAGATTCTACAAACCATCTCTAAGGAGCAGAGTAATAACATCGTCCATGCCACCTCTAATTATCAGAGAAATTCCTCCACTCTCTACTGAGTCATTTTGAAACCGTTACATAATCTATTAGAATAGTTATTTATTATGCATTTATTTATTTGAGACAGAGTCTTGCTCAGTCACCCAGGATGGAGTACAGTGGTGCAATCATAGCTCACTGCAACTTCGAACCCTTGGGCTCAAGAGATCCTCCAGTGTCAGGCTCCCAAGGTAGCTGGATTACAAGTGCATGCCACCACTCCTGGCTAAATTTATTTATTTTTGTAGTGACAGGGGTCTCGCTATGCTACCCAGGCTGAGCTCAAATTCTTGCCCTCAAATAATCCTCCTTCCTTGACCCCCAAATTGGCAAATTGGTGGGATTACCAGTGTGAATGAACCACTGCACCTGGCCCTAGAATATTTTTTTGAGATCTAGAATTTGTCAAAGTTCACCAGAGAAACAGAACCAATAAAACACACACACACACACACACACACACACACACACACACACAGAGAGAGAGAGAGATTTTTTTAAAACTGGCTCATGTGATGGCCAGCAGAGGCTGAAGAATTAGGCAAGATTTCTATATTATGGCCTTGAGGGTAGAATTCCTTCTCTTATGGGAAACCACAGTTTTTGCTTTTAAGATTTCCAAGCGGTTGGATGGGGTTCACCCATATGATAGAGGGTAATCTACTTTACTTAAAGTCAACGGATTGTAAATGTTAGTAACATCTACAAAATACCTTCCTGGCAACCTCCAGCCTAGTGTTTGATATCGCATAACTGCTATCATAGCCTAGCCAAGCAGATGTCACAAGTGTCATCTAGATTCATGCTCCTTCAGGCTATAGAGCTAACATTTCTTTCAGCGCACATCTGTTGTAGGCAGGTTCTCTTAGCTTTTGCTTATCGTAATTATTCTGTACTATGCTATAACTTTACGGGACTTTTTGGACACAGTAGTCTAGTCTGACCGTTTTTTCTTTCAGCATTTAAACACATGCTGTTCCATCGACTGCTTTTTTAAAAATCAGAAGTCAGGAGTGTTCTTTTTTAATGTGCACTTTTTTTTTTTCCTATGGATCCTTTGAAGATCCTCTCTCTGTGTTGTGTGTGTGTGTGTGTGTGTGTGTGTGTGTGTGTGTGTCCTGACACTCTATTTTTCTTTTAAGAAATTTAACTGGGATTTTTTCCCCCAAAATTTATCAGTTATTTAATTAGGTTCTTTTAAAGAAATTTAGA
Organism: Carlito syrichta; assembly: GCF_000164805.1. Taxonomy (NCBI): domain Eukaryota; kingdom Metazoa; phylum Chordata; class Mammalia; order Primates; family Tarsiidae; genus Carlito; species Carlito syrichta. The sequence continues at coordinate 217,637 of NW_007049542.1, forward strand.
CACTAATATGTGAGGATAAACACCATTCGTCAAGGCAAACACAGATCACAGGGGCCCCTGGAGTGGAGGAATAGCTTTGATTTTTGGTAAGATCTGCGAGTTCACAGCTTTCTAATCAATCTTGCGCTGCTCTGTCATCTTGTATTTCTCTTTTTCTGTGTCGAAGATATCACCCTCCTGCTGCCTGGGGTCCCGCAGCTGCTGCTTCTTGAAGTGAGCATCAGTAAGATGTTTTGGGATTTTCACATTGCTGATTTCAATTTTTGTGGAGGCAGCAATGACAATTTTCTGGTGTGTTCTTCCACAGAGGAACTCGATTAAGAACCAGAGGTCCCGCCACAAATAAAAAGCCACTGCCTAGGAAAACCACCTCTTGCCTCTGTGACACCAGTGAGGGTGATCAGGATGGTCCCAGAAGCGGTGCTGGCTCTCAGTCTTCTCATATGCTGGCTTTTTGCCATGGCTTAATGGTTTTCGAGACACACCTTCAGTAGGATAATATCTAGGCATTTAGCAAAGTTGAACCACTCAGGTCCCACCATTTTTGTCACCACCAGCTGATTTTGTGTCACCCTTCTTTTTTTTTTCTTTTCAACCTTGGATTTCGCTGCTGAGTATTTCCCCTTGTATAAGGCCTTTCTGGAATTCACAGCAGATTGGGAGTATCTTTCAATGCTGTTGAGAGTCTTTACATTGATGGCTTCCTTTAAAGAAGAGGGACTTGTTTGTGCAACCAGGTGGATCAGCTTGATCTTTTAGTTGCCTTTTTCCTTTAAACTTATTATTCAAACATTTTGTTTTCAGAGTAGTTCTTTGGTAACCCTAACTTTAGGGCACAATCTCCAAGATGAGTCTCTTCCGGAGTCTCAATCGAATGCTTGGGGTGCTCAGAGCAATCACTCCACTCTGAAACTTATACATCGTCCAGTGATGGTGATGGATGACATACAAAATTGTGGTTCAGCTCACAGCTCACTGGTAGTTTTTTCTTTCCGTGAGTTTCCAGTTTTTCTCCATTTCCATGGGCAATTTAGTATTTGGCAAAAGACCGAAGTTGGAGTTCCTCCTCTGCAGTGCTCTCATCTAGGGTCACATCTAATCACTACCTCCCGGCTCAGTGAAACGACCACGATCTCCCCGGGCTCCATCACTGTGTTCTGCATTCCAGAAAGTGACTGGAATAAAGCCAGGGCGATCTTGGAGCTGTCTCAACAGGTGCCCCTCCCTCAACGGTAATAGTTCTGAATTCCCTGCCATCAGCATCTGCAAAGGACTTCTTTGCATATTATATTTGGTTTATACTTGTGTACAATGGAAAGATTCATCTCCTATCAATTACTCTGATATGGCTTCACATGGAAAAAAACTTACATGATGTCTTTAAGAAATTCATCCTCCAGTTTTCCATAATATTTATTTTTGCTTCACAGACTTGGGGGTAGCTTTCTTGTATGTCTTCTATTTAATGGATAGTTTTATGCTTATTTTTAAAAAGCATATTGCTCTAAAGGGGATAGTATTTACACAACAATGAAAAATAGCACATTTTAATTTTTTGAGTAGTGTTTTTCCCCCCCTTTGAAACAAATATAGTTGCAGTAGCAGGGAAAATTTTTAGAAGAAGGAGGAATGCCAGACTTATTGCCAACTCAGCTGTTGATTTTGTGAATTTTCTTTTAAAAATATTAGGCATAGTAGTTATGGAAATCTTAATGCTCACTGATAATACCAAGCCTGCAGTTTTGCTTAAAGTGGCATTGTTATAATCCACTCTGTGCCAATATTTTCAGACCTACAATTATCACCAGCATCAGCATCAATATTATCAACATCATAGAATAGTTACGGTAAAAAAAAATAAATGGATACAATTGCATAAATACTGCAGTATAAAGATGGCAATTTTTGAAACAATTATTGGCATGTAATACTAGCATGACATGGTTTAAATAGTTATTTTTTCATTGAGGAGACATACATTCAATTTATAAATATTTTGTTTTATTCCAATGCAAGTATTTGAGAGTCAAAGCTTACTTCTATCTCATATTTTTAAAAATCTTGTCAAATGTTATTTCAATTCATTTTAAATTATACACTTTGCATTTCACATATTGAATTATCATTTTGGTACATATATATTTAATTTTATTATTATGTTTCTAAATTACTCAGTTATGTATACTGTTTTCTAGGTACTCAAATATTTAGACCTTGAACAGTTTTGACTTTAGAAAGACATTTGTAAGAGTTTCTGTTTGGCTGATTTGTATAAATTTCACATTCTAAATCTCCTTTTAAATTTTCAGGAGGCATTACTTTAACAATGGATTAATTAATTATTCACTAAATTTTGATTAATTGACCAGATTTGAAAGACTCCCTTTTTAAAAATTTAATATGGATTTACATTGAATCCTAAAAACTTTCACTGTTATTAGGTAATTATTGTGGTGGGTGTAGAAAATGTGTTAGTTTTATTTAAGTTTTTTTCTAATCCTCCTGTAGGAGAATTAAAATAATTCACAAGAATTAATTCTGGTTAGGCAATTGATTTATGGAGTTCTATTTCTGAATATTGACATTTTTGCAGAATAATGTTATTTATACGATGTATCTCCTTTAATAATTTTGAATTGAAATGAACTTTAATTTTGAATTTAGTATTCAAAGAAGATAATTGTCTTTATTGATTCTTTATAATCATCTGTAAACCAGTTTATTATGTAATTTCCCTTTTAATTAGAAAAAAATATGTTATCTCAGAAGTATCATCTTAACATCTGGTAAACCACTTTTGGATATTTGTAAAAGAGTGAATACAATATTTTCAAGCTTAATGGAAGTATCCAAGCAGTTTTTTCTTTTTCTGGCAAAGCAAATTTTCTTGATTTGGTTTATACACTTTCAAAAAATAATTATTAGCATCCATTTTTACCTTCTAAATATTTTTAATAAATTGAAATATCCATATTATGATGTATTAGATAATATTCAGAATTGCAGTATGCCTCTCTAAAAGCAAAATAAAATAATACAATTTTAAATCTCTTAATATATAAATATAATAACTTTTAAAAGACATTCAATGTGAGTTAAATATAGTTTTAATTTTTACAGATTTAAAATGCTACTCATAATAATTTATGTTTCTGAATTGATATTTACAATATTTAGACATAGTGATAATTTAAGTATTGAAGCTCTTTCTATAAAAATTTAAACTTCAATTCTAATGCACTTCTCATATTGGAGAGTCAAAGTCACGTAATAAAAATATCACTATCTCATTATTTTATGAGTGCATTTAAGAGCAAAGCAAATTAATATAATGACTAAAAGGAATCATAAAAGAATCCTTTTTTTTCTGGTTATAGGCAGAAAGGTAAGTCAGCTATCCTAGAAACATCGAAAATCAAGTACATACAACAGTAACTATTTTTGATATATGGACAGTATATTATAGAAAGTTTATATTATTTGGAGGACTGAAGTGATATTTTTATTCTCTAATTAGAAAGGCAGATATATTTTCTTAACAGCTTAATTGAGATATAATTCACATACCACACATTTCACCTATATAATGTGCACAATTGCATGTCTTTTAGCTAAGGTATAGAATTGGGCAAACATTACTAAAAAAAAAAAAACTATACATTGGCATTCTTTTCCCGGTTTCTCTAACTTCTCCAGCCCTTGGCAACCACTACTTTACTTTAAAACTTTATAGATTTGTCTTTTCTGGAAGTTTCATATGCATAAAATTATACAATATGTATCTTTTTACTTTTGGCTTCTTTCACTTGCATATTTTAAGATTCATTCATGTTGCAGAATGTACTTGTGTTTCATTTATTTTTATTGTATGGCTATGTCTCACTGTTTATGTACTCGTCAACTGAGCACTTGTATTATTTTCATGACTTAAGTATTGGGAATAATTCCAGGATTTTTACGATTTGAGGTTTGACATTTAAGCCTTTAATTCATTTTGAGTTAACTTCTGTATATGGGGAGAAATAGGGATCAAGTTTCATTTTCCTCCATGTAGCTACCCAAGTTTCCCAATCCCAATTGTTGAATAGAGTATTCTTTACCTAGTGTATGTTTTTGTCTGCTTGGTTGAGGATCAGTTGGTAGCAGGTTTTTAGGTTTATTTCCAGATTCTCTATTCTGTCGCACTGGTCCATGTACCATGCTGTTTTGGTTGCTATCACCTTGTAGTATATAATTTGAATATAAGTAATGTGATACCTCCAGCTTTGTTCTTTTTGCTTAGGATTGCTTTGGCTATTCTGGCTCCTTTCGGGTTTCATATGAATTTTAGGATTTTTTTTTTTTTTTATAATTCTGTGAAGAATAACATTGGTAGTTTGATAGGAACTGCATTGAATCTGTAGATTACACTGCATAATATAGTCATTTTAATGATGTTGATTTTCCCATCTATGAACATGGGATGTTTTCCCATTTGTGTCCTCTACCATTTCTTTTACCTGTGTTTTGTAGTTCTCCTTGTGGAGATCTTTCACCTCTTGGTTAAAGATACCCTAGGTACTTTAGCTTTTTGGCTGCTATTGTAAATAAAATTGAGTTCTTGATTTGATTCTTAACTTGGTGGCTATTGGTATATAACAGTGCTACTAATTTGTATATATTGATTTTGTATCCTGAGATGTTACTGAATTGATTTATCAAATCCAGGAGTCTCTTGGAGGAGTCTTTAGACTTTCTAAGTATATGATTATATCATCAACATACAGAGATAGGTTGATGTTCTTCTTTTCCACTTTGGATACCCTTCTCTTGCCTTATTGCTCTGGCTAGACCTTTGGGTACTCTGTTGAATAGGAGTGGTAAAAAAAATGAGCATCCTTGCCTTGTGCCAGTTCTGGGATAATGTGTTCAACTTTTCTTTGTTCATGATGACATTAGCTCTGAGTTTGTCAAACACAGCTTTTATTATTTTGAAGAAATTTTTTAATAATTATTTTGCTGAGAGTTTTTAATTATGAAGGGATGTTGGATTTTATCAAATTTTTTTTCTGTGTCTATTGAAATGATCACATGATTTTAGTTTTAAATTCTGTTTATGTGATGGATTACGTTTACTGACTTTCTTATGTTGAATAATTCTTGTATCCCTGGGATAAAAACGCACTTGAGAGTGATGAATTACTTTTTTTTTCTTTTCTTTCTTTTCTTTCTTTCTTTTCTTTCTTTCTTTCTTCCTTCCTTCCTTCCTTCCTTCCTTCCTTCCTTCTTTCTTTCTTTCTTTCTTTCTTTCTTTCTTTCTTTTTGAGTCAAGGTCTCACTCTATTGCCCAGGCTGGAGTCTGGAGTAAAGAGGTATTATCACAGCTCACTGCAGCCTTGACCTCCTGGACCCAGGTGATTCTTCCACCTCAACCTTCTGAGTAGCTGGAACTATAGGCACACACCACCATGTCCAGCTCATATTTTGATTTCTTTTTTTTTGTAGAGATGAGGTCTTGTTATGTTGCCCAGGTTGATCTTGATTGCCTGGGCTCAAGGAATCCACTTATCTTGGTCTCCCCAAGTGCTGGAATTACAGGCATGAACCACCACACCTGTCCATGGATTACTTTTTTTTTTTATATGCTGTTGAATTTGGTTTGCTAATATTTTGTTGAGGATTTTTACACTGGGAGATCCAGTGTTAGCTACATATAGATTTAAAATTGTTGTTGCTAATTGAAAGACTATTTTACCTGATATGAGAATGATTACTTTTCCTCATTTTGGTTTCTATTTGTGAGGAATATTTTTTTTTCACTTCGTAACCTTGAGACTATAGGAGTCTTTGTGTATTAAGTGGATTTCTTGAAGGTAGCAGATATTTGGGTTGTATATGTGTTCTTTTTAATCCATTTTGCCAATCTATATTTTTTAAGTGGGGCATTCATACTATTTACATTCAGGGTTCCTAGTGATATATAAGGTACTATTTTATTCATCATGATTGTTGTTACTTGGTTGCTTTTTAAAAAATCTATTGTGTTGGTGCTCTATAAGCCCTATGAGCCTTATTATTTTCAGTGTTTTTTTTACTGTTGAATTTAGAAATTTATTTCAATATTCAGAACTCTTCCGAGGATTTCTTGTAGAGCCAGTCTACTGGTGACAGATTTCCTCAGTGTTTGCTTGTCTGAGAAAGGCTTTATTTTTCCTTCATTTATAAAACTTTGTTTTGCAGGATATAGAATCCTTAGCTGAGTTTTATTCTGAATGAGGAGAATGAAGATAAGTTCTCCAATCCATTCTGGTTTACAGGGCTTCAACTGAGAAGTTTGCTGATAGTTTGATAGGTTTACCTTTGTAAATTATTTGATGATATTGTCTCACTGCTCTTAGAATTCTTTCATTCACATTCACTTTGTATAACCTGATGACTATATCCTTAGGAATGATCTTTCTGTGCCAAATCTTCCAGGATTTTTTGAAGGGGCTTCCTGAAGTATTTGGATGTTTAAATCTCTGACAAGGCCAAGGACGTTTTCCTCTATTATTTCCTCAAATAGGTTTCCAAAACTATTGTTTTCTCTTCTTCCTCAGTAAGAAGGATTTGGATGATTTTTAGATTTGGATGTTTTACATAATCCCACATTTCTTGGTGACTTTGTTTCATTATATTGATTCTTTATTGCTGTCTGATTAGGTTAACTCAAAAGCCTTATTTTCAAGTTTTGAGATCCTTTCTTCTATTTGCTCTAGTCTGCTGTTAAATTTTCCATTGCATTCGTACTTGCATAAATGGGTCTTTCGTTTCTAGAAGTTTACCTTTTTTTTTTTTTAAGTGTCTATTTATTTGGAGAATTTTTCTTTCATTCTTTTTTTCTTTATTTTAAAGATGATTTACAATTCAGGGTTAGGTATACAAAAGTTCATTACTCAGGTACCCTTGTTGATGAGGTGTGCCCCTCCCTCCCCTGGCAGTTTCCCACTACTGCCAATTCCTTTCTTACAGTATTATGATAATTGTTCAAGGTCCACTTATGAGTGAGAACATGTGGCACTCTATTCTTTGTTTCTGTGGTAGATCACTGAGTATGATAGACTCTAAATCCATCCAAGTTGTGAAGTCTATATGTTTGTCCTTCTTTATGACTGCATGATATTCTATCGTGTGTATGTATATTTGGAGAATTTTTCAATCATGTTCAAAATATATATATTTAAAAAATGTATTTATGTTGGTTTTCAACTTTCTCCTGGATCTCATTGAGTAATTTTATAGTCAATCTTTTGCATTCTATATCTGGAATTTCAAAGATTTCATTTTCGTTATGGTCTATTACTAAAGAGTTAGTGTAGTCTTTTGGCGGTGTTACAGAACTCTGCGTTTTCATTTTGCCCGAATTATTTCTCTGTTTTTTTCTCATTTAGGTAGACTGTTTCTTCTGATTTGAAGTTAGCAAGGGGCTGATGTAAACACTGTAGGGTTCTCTTGGCGATATAACTTTGGTGTGGTGGATGTCTCAATTGCCGGCTATGGCAGTACTGTGCTGGGTACCTGCTCTGGCTCAAGGCACCCTGAGTGACTGGGGTGGCTTGGATCATGGTGTTAGCTGGGGTCTGGGATCAAACCTTCCCCAAAACTGAGATTATTCAATTAGATCTAATGGGCTGTGTCAGTTGACCTTTGGCCAGGGGATATGATTGTGTGAAAAAGACAGCTGCAATGATGGTTGCAGGCTTTTTGCTTGGCTCATATTGTCCCAATGAAATAAACACCTGACCTAGGCAATGGGCTGGGCTTTGGGGATTACCCAAGTTCCCTGTATGTTTTGAGCCTTCAAGGGATATGAGGGTAGGGGGAAGTCCTCAAGCTCCCCACCTGTGTGTACAATTGCTTGCCCCATTGGGAATTAGGAAAGAGTTCCTGGCCTTTGATGTCACACTGGCCACTGGGGTAACACTGCTGTGATATACAGAAGCTGCACAAATGAGTTTACAGTGAAAGGTTGCTAGGGCAATGAGACCCACCCAGGTCTCCTGCCTTAGCCTCAGGCAATCTGCATTCAGGTCTTAGCCTCAGGCAATCTGCTTTCAGGATTTCAAAGCTGGGCTAGCCTCAGATCTTTTCCTGAGTCCACCCCAACTAGAAACTGCCACAGAGGAATTCACCTTTGGAGCAAATGACAGTGTCAGGTCTTCTTGTTCCACCCCAGGCTGGCTAGAAAGAAGCTGTCAGGAGATGCTGAGTTCTTGGAACATAGTGGCTGAAGGAGCTAAGGGGTTTTTTTCTCCTTTACCGCTCCACGTGGAGTTTGGCAGAGCAGGCTGTGGGTAAGGCAGTCTTTTGAAAGGAACTGGGGTCCTATGAGTCTCAGGGGACCTTCAAAGTCTGTGACAGGAATACAGAACTCCTGAATCCCCCTAACCCCCCCCCCCCCCACTGCGTCTGGAGGTTGCTGATGGTTTCTGCAGTGATTTAGGCAAGTCTGCCTAATTCCTGTCCAGGCTGACTAATTTTTCCCTTCTTTGCATTCTGTGGATCTTGTTGCTTCTCTGGTGAGCTTTGGAGTGTTATGCTAGTTTCATTCCTCTCAGTGCTAAGGAACTGTGTTTTCATTCACTCCATGGTGGAAAGTCACTCTAGCTGCTTCTTGTCAGCCATCTTAAACCTATCCCACATTTTGATTTATAACCTACTTGGAGTTAATATTTTGTATAATGTAAAGAATAGGTTCAATGTCTTATTGTCCAAGCACTATTTGATAAAAAGACTATTACATTTCAGCCATTATTTCTTAATTGTTTTTTCTGCTCCTTTGTATTGTTATTCTTCTTATGATGTTTTTATTATGTATATGTTGCTGCTTTGATGGCATCCCATGGTCCTCTAAGACTCTTCATTTTTCTTAATTCTTTTTTTCTGTCTGTTCTTTATATTGCATAATCTATATCCATCTATCTTCAAGTAAAGCTCCCCCTGCCCCAAGTTCATATCTGCTATTGAGATCCTTTAGTACGTTTTTCACTTTGGTTATTATGTTTTTAAATTTCAGCATTTACCATTTGATTTTTTAAAACAACTTTACTTCTTTGTTGATTTTTTTGTTTGATGAGTGCTTGTTATATTTAATTGTGACATATTAGTTTCCTGAACATATTTATAATACCTGCTTTGACATCTTTGTCTTTTAAGTTTGATATTCAGACTCTCTCAAAAGCAGTTTCTGTTGCCTGTTTTTTATCCAGTATATGAGTTCTGCTTTCCTATTTCTTGGCATGTCTTATATTTTTGCTATTGTTGTTGAAAGCTGAACAGTGTAGATAATATAGCAACTCTGGATACTGACCCATCTTCCCTTTTCAGAATTTGCTATTTGTACTGTGTGTTTGTTTATTTGTTAATTACTAGCCTGAGCGATTTCCATAAAATTTACTTTCCCCCAGTATGTGGCCTCTGATGTCACTTCTCACGTGGCATAGCTCTTCAGCCATATTCACAATCATTTTGGGAAGACAGATTTTTGCATAGGTCTCCCTGAGTGTGTCTTCCATGATATCTCCTAAATTGCTGCACCTATCTGCATCACATCTTGCTGTAGGCTTCTACAAATTGCTAGTTTAATTGCTCCATTGTTTTCCATAATGCTTAGGGCATAAATTGATCTGAAGTCATTCAGTTAAATCTGACTCCTTTTTAGTGATAGGCTTTGAGACCAGACTTTGAGACTTGTTCCAATCCTAGGAAGGCTCTTCTTAGTTTACTTTTTACCTGGTTCTCTCTTTTAAAATTATAGTTGCTCTGTGGTTTAGCTTCTTGCTTTATAGAAATATTAGAGTAATTTCCTTAGAGTGGTACGGTAAAAAGAAAAAATAATTCCTAGAAACATAGAATTACACAGACATAGAATACTCACTATAAACACACATGTATTACAATAACAAATGTAACATTATTAGGTTTTATTTCATTGAAATAATCAAAGTAATTAGCAAAATTAATCAGTAGAAGCTAAAATTAACCATGTCTATGAAAAACATATAGTGACCTTAGGCCTATATTTCAAATATTCTTTTTTGTATTTACCATACTATTATTTAATTTTTTTACTAAATTATGTATAGAAGATGATGTTTATGGCCATTTTAAAAATAATTTTTGATGCCTTGCTATAGATATATTGCTTGTAACTTTATACACACACACACATATACACACGCAGTATTTTCAGTTGTATGAAATGCTGCTTTTAAGTAGGCAGTCTAAAAATTAAAGAATTGTAAAGAAATAACTGCATTCTAATATTAATATATTTATTTATTTATTTATTTTTTGAGTTGGAGTCTCACTCTGTCGCCCAGACTGGAGTGCAGTGTCCGCACCCGG
>NW_007049542.1:228089-254184 GCF_000164805.1 Carlito syrichta
TATTGTAGAGATGAGGCCTCACCAAGTTGCCCAGGCGGGTCTCGAACCCGCGGGCTCAGGCAATCCATTCACCTCAGCCTCCCAAAGCTCGGGATTACAGGCTGAGCCGCCGAGCCTGGCTTATTAATATATTTATAAAGAAGGTTTGACTCCTCTAACTGTTAAGGGTGAATGAATGATGCATTAATATATGTAACCTTTTGTGGAGCAATTTAAATGGAGCAAGAATGTGTGACAGGTGAATAAGGCAAATGCACTCTTTGGATAAGATTTTTATTACAAGTGTGGTGAGTGAGTTGCATTTGGGATAAAATAGAGAGACATTAGCAAAAAGCACTCTGAATGTCGACAAAAGACATTAGCTTATTCAAAACTCTAAACATTTTCTCTAGAAACATGTGTTTAAAAATATTAACATCAAATATATTATACAATCCAGCATGTAATCAAACACATTCTGGCTTTTAAAAACTTAAATGCCTCATGGTATATATGGGCTTTATAATTATTTCACTGTAGTAAACAAAAAATATAGTCGAATATTAATTGAAAGCATCTGAAATGCTTAGTGTATTACCCCATTAATGCTTTGTTGCAAACAGAATGAAGTTCTAGTTGTTTGTCAGGAATAGTGATGGGTTGTGGGAATAACATTCTGCCTCGGGAGTATCACTTCTTCTTCAAGGATTTGGTTCCTCGCCTTGTGATTTGGAAAGCTTAGTTGCCAGCAAACCCTCAGATAATCAGTCACTGGCAGGCACACTTATAGAAACCAAATTCACAGGAAAAAATTCCTAGCTAAAGTCAATTAATTTCTAGTGAGAGTTATACCTGCCTCAGGTATAATGTAATGCTAAGTGGATTGGACATGTAAATTCCCAAAAGAAATAATCCAGTACAATTATGTTGGATTAGTCATGAGGCTTTGGTCTCCAAATCTCCATTCCATATGCTAGAAATAAAATTGGGAAAAAAAAGTGACACTGCTATATGTATGAATAATTTAATCAGAAAACAGAATATGAACACTGCTGAAGTCATTGCATCAAAAATACTCAGGACTACCAGACAAAATCTACTTATAGTAGTGGGCAAAGATCTTAAAAATAATAATAATAAATAGATGCACCATTTCTAGAATTGTACCAGATCTAGACCTGTATTAAACTGTTAATTTTGTCATATTAGCTGTGAGCGGTTTATGTAATCTTTCCTGTTTTGTCATCTTCAAGTTGAAGGATTGTTTTGGTTAAGATGGAATGGACTTACTCAAATGTTTTTAAGAATGGGAACAAAGATTATTGTAAGGATGCACATGTCTATGGAATAAGCAAAATGTTAGCAAAGAAAAAAAATGTGCTTTGCAGAATTTAAGCCTGATTGTCGTAAACCACAAAAAGAACAGAGCTAAGAATCAATAAGTTGAAAAATGACACAGCAGCCGAAGAGAGAAATACAATTGGGAGAACAACAGGACAAATTAATGGTAGAGTCTTACAGAGAAGATGGTGAACCCTCTGTATAATTGATCATTTTCCTGGGTCAAAAGAAACGTGAAATATGAGTGTGTAGATAGTCTAAGAATGGTAGATGAAAAAAGATGGAATAAAATCTGGAATCAGGTTTAATGTATTAATATGAGTGCACTTACCAGAGATTCTGGATTAACATGACAACTTGGGCTCCTGCAGGTGACTGTCATAGTCTCTTTGGTTGGTAAATTGAAGCTTGGACTCAGCTGTAATCTTTATATGATAATGTACAAATGCTAGAACTTCCTGGCATAGCAAAGAGAAAGCTGTCCAAAGAATTAAGGTCTTAAGAATATTGTAACAGATATTTTGTATACTATGTACATACCCTTCCAATATACGTCCTTAAGAATTCAGAGAACTCTCCATTTATAAAGCATCAAGAAATATATTAATAAATGGAGAATCAGCATCCTTAAAAAGCATTGTGTTGACTGTCCTTTGTCAGATTGCTAAGATGGTAGCAATGATGCACTAGAAATGGCCTTTCCGATTTTAGTGGGAATCACTAAATTCCGGGAAAAAACAAAGACAAAGAAATTAGATATTAGATGGCAGTGATGGCAGTATCTAGTTTTTTTTTTTTTTTAACTGAAATGCAACAAGGACAAAGTAGCAATTAGAAAGTTTTGATCTGCAGGGATTTTTGTTGGTAATCAATTGACCATGGTATCTCAATGAATGAACATAGAGTCAGATTATTAAAATTTTCTTGGCCTGTACAACAGAAAATAAATCCAGGTGTGGTGGCCAAAGCATATAATAATGAATTATTGTTGCTTATCCAGTTTCTAGGACCAAGTCAGTTCCTAGACACAAAGAATGTGGATTGAGTTTAGAGTCCCTTGACGAAGGCTCCTGCAACACTGCTACAAGTACATACTTTAACTACATGTTCCATACCAGCGTATCCCAAAGGGAATGACAGTCATTTACTAGAGTATCCGAACATTATGGAAAAGGAAATACCTAAACTTTTTGAAATTACTGGACACTGTCTTTGAATTGATGGCTATTCATGAGAATACAAAATGCCGTAATTGTTCATGGTCTGCCAGCCAAAGAAAGAATCTTTTAGATTCAGGTGATTTGTTGTGTTTTGACTTAAGTTCACATCACGTTGAGCCCAGTGTCTTTGGGGACTTACCTTATGGTTAACTCCTCAGTTTATGCATATGTAATAAAAGCAGCCATAATGGCAACTGATGACATCCCCATGTTCACCTTCTGAGCAATGGTATGGAGCCATGATGGTAGGAAAGGTGATGTGGAAGTTCCTAGAACTTCCTTCTCTTCCAAGAGTGTAGATAAGGTGCAGTAGCACATTCCTAAGGCATTGTAAATGTTAGGGTGACCATTAAAATCTTGAAAGATATGTGACCACTACTATCACAGTCCTATTTAACTTGTCTCTTTTGTACAGTAAGTGGGTAAATCTGGGAAAATGCAAATTATTGTAAGGTGGAAACTCCAGCTGACCCTGCTGTTTCAGGCATGGTGTCCTTTTTAGAGCAAAGTGATGCATCCCTGGGCACTTGTAGCTCTTAATCTGAGCAATACATCTTCCAGTTACATGTCAATTTAAAAAGTCTATCAAAAACTGTCCCCTTTACCTGACAGGATCAGCGAAAATCTTGCCTCAGGACTATGGCAACTTTCCTGCTTACTGCAATCATTTAGTCTGCAGAGATCTTAATAATTATGATAGCTCATCTAACCTCACCTTGCTTCACTAACATTATGGCCTATTGAACTTAATGAACATGAGGTAGCAAGTACTTTAGATTTCCTACTAACATATATGTGAACCAGAAGGTCACATATAAACCCAAGAATATTTGGGAGGCTTCTAACTCATGGAAGTTTCTGAGAGTGCAGGGACATGGAGCATGTCGTGACACTCCCTTCACGCTGAAGAGCACGTGATTACTTTGTGCTGCTACCAAAGTACCGTTTGGGGTTTGGGAGCATGATCTAGCCTACATAAGTGTGTGACTTCAAACCGTTGACCAGGTAACCTGGAAATCTACAAGTTTTTAGTGAGGACCAGAGCAAGAGATGGCCCAGCAGAAATTCTAGGATGAAGTTCAGCTACTCTTCTACTTTGCTTTATGAAGCAGAAGATCCAGTCATGCTCAAAGTGTCTGTGACAAATAGGGATAGAGTATGGAGCCTCCAGAAAGGACAAACATGAGAATCAAAGTAAAGTCCTATACAGTTTTTGAGAAATCCTTACCCTCCTCTGAAAAGAACTATTTTCTTTTTTGAGACAGGTTCTTGTTTGCTGCTAAGTCCTAGAAGACACTGAGCGCTTACCTATAGGAATGTGTGACAACATCACCAGTGCTTGATATAATTAACTGATGTTATGTGATGGCTAAGTCATATCTCTGGGTATTTGCAGCAGAAATCAATCTGCAAGAAAATAATTATATATAAAGACTCAGGCTTCAGGGAGTCTGGGAGGCATATGTAAATTGAGTATGTATATGACTCAAATTTCTTTGACAAAAATTCTGTCATCTTGCCTCTCTTCCCATCTATGCCTATTTCCCTTTAGGGCATTTCCCATTACCAGTTGGCTAAGGAATAAAAGGTCCAGGCTTAACTTACAAACCAGCCATAATGACCTCACTCAGAAATGGTCTCCAAGGAAAACTTGATGGAAAAATATTCTAATTGTTAGAATTTCAAATGTTACAGGTGGATGTTCACTTTATCTGGACTAAGTGATGGGCAAAAGAACAAATTGTGTTGAGGCATGGGAAGTTGCTAATGACTTTTCTGGACAATTAGAAACTTATAAAGAATAGGGTTGGAAAATAGGTAACAATGAGGCCTAGGTAAGAGATATATGGATGGATTGAACAGAGCTGGCACAGAACATGAAAATAATGATGTCCCATTTGAATGCTCACTGAAGGACATCCACTGCAGAAAAGATTCCTAGGTTGACAGAAATTTATAGAATGGATTTTTTTTTTACCCTGCTACCTAATTTTTGCTCAAGAGATTCATGCTATCCATAGTGACTGGGCTGACCTCTACCCAGAGGGTTCATTCACATGGGTGGGACTTATTCACATAAGGACTCCTCACCACTCCTAAACTTGTCAGCTCTTGCTGAATGTCCTATCCGCCCACAGCAGAGACCAAGAGTGAACCCTGGTTGGTGAAAGCATTTCCTGGGGTGAAAAACCATCTATCTACTAGGCAGGTTTGTTATTCCTTTGTACCATCTCCATCATGGAGGGCACAAAGTTGTGTCCTCATTGGTATAGACATCTATTCTGAATGTAGATTTGCTTCCCTTTTCCTTAATACTTTTGCCATCACCGCCATTCATGGATTTATAAAATGTTTTATTCACTATCATCACATTTTGTACAACATATATGTCTGGTCAAGAAACTTATTTCATAACCAAGAAAGAAAGAAAAAAAGGACAGAAAAGGACCCTTGCCCATAGAAATCATTGGTCTTATTGGCAGCTGATAGAAAGACCTACTAAAGACTGTCAGTTTAAGGAGTGCAAAGGAGACATTTAAAAAGATGTTTTTGATTTTACAATAAGTAGCATATGCTTTTAATCACTGACCAAATATGGGACTCATTCGCCTAAATTCAAGATACATAAAGCCTAGAATTAAAAGACAGAAGTAGAAGTGGCTCCCGTCACTCTTAAAAGAGTTTCAATGACAGTTGCTGGTTTTCATCTTCTCAGCCTTGATCTCTGCTATTTTGGAAGTGCTGCTTCCAAGAGAGATATGTTTAGACCTGAGAAACAACCGGGGTTTCATTAAATTGCCACTTGAGACTGTCACCTGACCCATTTCTGCTCTCCATGCCACTGAAGCGACAGGTAAACAAAATTGTTGTCCAGCTCACTGGTGTGATTGGTTAAGACGATCAAGGAGAATGTTCGTTGCCACCTTAAAGTGGAGGCAGGAAAGATTATGTATGGAATCCAGAGATTCCTTTGGGGGTGTCTCTTAGTCTTCTATGTCTTATAAGTTAATGGAAAAATTCATCAACCAAAAAAAAGAGGGGTCACAAAGACTTCAGACTCTTCAATAATAAAGGTTCAAAGGTTTCATACTAAGAAAATAAACATGAACTGATATGCAGCAATGACATGTAAGGATTTCTGGGAAGAAGTTATACATGTCACCTATGGCCTAAAGCCTATGGCTTAAGGACAAAGAATGATGGAATAAATAATATAATATTGAAAAGTCATAAGTATCAGCCATGTCAAGACCAGTTTGAGAAATGAAAAAATTATTGCTTTATATATTTATATTTATATAGTTTCTTCCTTGTTTGTGTGTGTGTGTGTGTGTGTGATTTTTTTCTTCTCTTTCTTCCCCTCTTCTTCTTATTTTATTCAAATTTTGTAGAAGGTGAAATTAGTAATTCAGTAAAGAATTTATTACTCAGGTAGCAGGATTTATAATTCAGGAAATATAATATGTAGACATGACTGTTACTAAATTTGAGAATGAATTAACATAGATCAGAGATAGATAGCATGACGGTCTCCCAGAGCCAGATAAAAGTCATGGTTAGAATTTTACAATTTGTTGTTTTAGTAGAATATAAAAACATCTGCACATGAATGAAAGATAGTAGCATCTTATTAAGGATAAATATAAAAGTTTTTATTGTTATTGTTGTTTTTGTATGAAAGTTAAAATATGTATGAAGAACTTGTGAAAAGGAGCAGAATGTGAGAATTAATAAGGTTTTGTGCTGGGAAAACTGGCTGACCACATGCAGAAGACTCAAGCAAGACCCCTATCTGTCCCCATACACAAAAATCAACTCTAAATGGATCAGAGACCTAAATGTAAAACCTCAAACCATACGAACCTTACAAAATGCAGGACACACCCTTATGGAAATTGGAACTGTCATCCAATTCCTGAACAAAACCCGAAATCCACAGACCATAAGAGATAAGATAGACAAGTGGGACCTCATTAAACTGACAAGCTTCTGCAAAGCCAAAGGAACCATCAAGAGAGCAAGGAGACAGCCCACAGACTGGGAAAAAGTATTTGTCAACTCCAGGTCTGACAAAGGCTTACCCTCTTGGATCTACAAGGAACTCAAATGTGCTGAAAAGAAAAAAACAAACAACCCCATTATAAAGTAGTCAAAAAATATGAACAGACACTTCTCAAAGGAAGACATCTGAGCACCCAACAGACACATGAAGAAATGTTCAACCTCACTAATCATCAAGGAGATGCCAATCAAAACCACACTGAGATACCACCTAACTCCAGTCAGAATGGCCATTATCAATAACTCAAAAAATAACAGTTGCTGGAGAGGGTGTGGTGAAAAGGGGAACACTTCTACACTGTTGGTGGGAGTGCAAACTAGTGCAACCTCTGTGGAAAACAGTGTGGCGATTCCTGAAAGCTCTAAATATCGACCTCCCATATGACCCCGCAATCCCCTACTGGGAATATACCCTGAAGAACTCAAATCACTCTATGAAAAAGATGCCTGCACACATATGTTTGTTGCAGCATTGTTCACAATAGCAAGAATCTGGAAGCAACCATGCTGTCCATCAAGAGGACTGGATTAAAAAAATGTGGTACATATACACGATGCAATACTATGCAGCCATAAAAAAGAACAAAATCATGAATTTCACAGCAACCCGGATGGAACTAGAGTCTATAAAACTGAGTGATCTCTCACAGAAACAAAGATCTGAGTATCACATGTTCTCACTCATATAGTGGACCTTGAACATCCATCGTAATACTATAAGAAAAGCACTGACAGTGGTGGGAAACTACGGTGGGGGAGGGGAAGGGAGGTGGGATTAATGGTAGTAATATCTGTCTGGGGATGGGGAAACACCCCTTATCAACAAGGGTGCCTGAATGAAGTATATTTGTATCCCTAATCCTTAACTGTACCCAACAATATCAAAATAAAAAATATTGATATATAAAAAAATAAAAATAAAAAATTTTTTTAAAAAATAAGATTTTGTCTCCAAGTTCCAAATCCACCCCTTTATAATCTGCTTTGTGATAAGGTAATAGAGATTCTAAAAGCTCCATGTCTGTTCTGACAGCTGGTTCCCTGATGGTGTCTGTCAATGCAGGGTGACAGAGGAAGAGTGAAAGCCAAGAGAAAACATAAGGGACATGCTTCTTCTTGGTTGCTTTCTATCTGTTTCTTAGATCTGTGCACATTACCGAGCAATACTTAATCCAAGGGTCAGAAGTGATGCTTTGTAGCAGATGGTGAAGTTTGCATTATTTCCCAACACGTGCAGTACCAGCCTGATTGTGTCCCACTCTGAAACACCAATGCCAGAGGCTAGGGCCTCTTTCTGGAAGATCTGGGTACTAGACCATTAGGGTTCCTGCTTTGCCGTTAGAAATATCAGCACCAGTCAGCCAATACCTCTTTCTTAAAAGCAGAGTTTCAAGAAGCCTTTCCTCTGGGGTCTCCTTTTCTAGGCTTCTAGGTCTTAATAATTTGAGTTCTGTTTTTTATTCCCCCAGTCTTAGGGAAAGCAGGTGTTTCATTTTAGGGATGATAAATACC
The DNA here is from genome assembly GCF_000164805.1 of Carlito syrichta. Taxonomy (NCBI): domain Eukaryota; kingdom Metazoa; phylum Chordata; class Mammalia; order Primates; family Tarsiidae; genus Carlito; species Carlito syrichta. The sequence continues at coordinate 236,204 of NW_007049542.1, forward strand.
TAATTTCCTTCTTGCCTTTAAGACACCTAGGCAAAAATTCTCCATCTTAATTTCTTTCTATTAACACTATGATGAGGTCTCTGTAGTTTGACTGATATAGCTACCCACTGTTAGACTGTTTCCATTTATCCAGTTGAAATTCTTGTAAGAAAAAAAATCTATTTTTTTTATTAAACATATTTTTTATTTTAAAATTATGGGGTACAGTTAAGGTTTAGGTATACAAATATGCATTGTGCCAGTACCCTTGTTGATGAGTTGTGCGCTCCCCCGTCCCCACAGATATTGACAACTACTAATCCCACCTCTCTTCCCCTCCCTGCCCCCCATTGTTTCCCGCCACTGTCAATCCTTTTCTTATAGTATTATGATAGATGTTCAAGGTCCACTTATGAGTGAGAACATGTGATACTCAGATCTTTGTTTCTGTGAGAGATCACTCAGTATTATAGACTCTAGTTCCATCCAAGTTGCTGCGAAATTCATGATTTTGTTCTTTTTTATGGCTGCATAGTATTCCATTGTGTATATGTACCACATTTTTTAAATCCATTCCTCTTTTGATGGACAGTGTGGTTGATTCCAAGTTCTTGCTATTGTGAACAATGCTGAGATAAACATATGTGTGCAGGTATCTTTTTTATAGTGATTTGAGTTCTTCAGGGTATATTCCCAGTAAGGGGATTGCGGGGTCATATGGGAGGTTGATATTTAGAGCTTTTAGAAATCGCCACACTGCTTTCCACAAAGATTGCACCACCTAACTCCAGTCAGAATGACCATTATCAATAACTCAAAAAATAACAGATGCTGGAGAGGATGTGGTGAAAAGGAAACACTTCTACAGAAAAGGGAACACTTCTACACTGTTGGTGGGAGTGTAAAGAAAAACATCTATTGGCACACAACATTGTAGAATGATCTTGGAGAGGGTCCGACTTCTGAACAAAACAAATATTTTAAAAAGAGTCATGTGGTAAAAATCACCTAACACAATTCATTGCAACCTAAGACCATATGTTTAATTGGTTAATAAGACCTGTAGACAGAGCATTTTGTAAGGACCTGGGGGCATGTTGGGAACTGTAATTTGCAAGTCTGGAACAGACTAGTTGCTTGCCTTCAGGGAAATTTGGAGTGTTAAATGAAATAGTGTATGTAAACATGCCTTTACAATACTTGACTTGTGTTTAGCATATTATTCTTTTATTCTTCTGTTTTATCTGTTACTTTCTCTCTATATATGTATGTGTGTATATAGATATATTTTTTAAATTAAGAAATAGATTGGCTTAGCTAGAATAGAAAAAGTGTGAAAGAATTTCTAAGCCATTTGTGTGTACTGTTAGCTATGGTCTTTTGGATGGTATATGTCTTCTGCCAAATAGATCTACATTACACTCTTTCTAGATTAGATACTAGGACTTCCTAGCTAAATTTAAACAATTTGCTTATCTACCATGTCTTTAAATATTAGTTTTATCTTGATGTCCCTGAGTTTCAAATGTAAAACAAGCCTAATCTTTTATTCAATCATGACTATGTTGTGGAATTTTCAGTTTGCTAACACTAAAATTTGTTCACATCTATTTGTGGCTCCATCAACACCACTAGCATTTACTTTTAAAAATAAGTTAGCATACCAAAAAAAAAAAAATCCTTGTGTACACTGTTTCCGGGAGTGAGCAGTCTTGACAAGTTCTAGAAGCTAGCTACTCACTTCTGTGCCAGTGCCATTCCCCTGAATGGACAGTGTGAAGTTCATTTTAGATATATTGATTTCAGTGATTTTACTGCATTGAAAAGATAAGGAAATGGAATATTGAGGTTTAATTTCTCTGTCAGGGAGTCTTTAATAATTTCTAGAGATGCTCTTTTATTGGTTTTCAATCTTGGCTTTGCTTTTTTAGATTTATATGGCACTTTTCCTTATAAGAACACAGAGCTCTATGCAAAGGCTTTGGAAGTGATAACATTTAATAAAATAAAAGAGAAAAGACACAAAAATAAAAAATGAGAAGGTGGTATGTGGGGCCAGGGGGTTGGGATGAAACAGCAGGAAAAGGATCTAACAGCAAATTTGCACATTCTCAGGCAATGGCGCTTGTGCCAAGTCTCTAAGAAATAGTAGAAGCACTGATCTGTGAGTCTCCACAGTAAGGAGGAAAACGATATAAACTGTTCAGTGTATCGTGCTTTATCCATGATCTGGTTTCTTCTTTTGCATCATTATGAATAAGATGTGATGTGGAACAGCTTACCTAGCAAATGTGCCTACAATTGTAGACTCTGGAAGATTTCAAGCAGCTGAATGGGAGAAAGCATTCAGTAGAGCAACTTCTTCTATTTATGCTCTTGTCACTTTCTCTCTCTCTATTATTATTATGTTCTTTCCTTCTCAGAAAATCCATTTAAATGTCAAGGACAGATGGGATAGCAATAGGGTCGTAAGACCAGTTGATGCAATTCCTTTTTAGTAATTATGGCTAAGAAATATAAATTGGGAGCATGCACCAGATTTCAAAATAATTAAATCCATGCATATAGAAGAAATATTACTTTCATTTAGTAGATTGTATCCTAAAAACTTTACTTTTTTTAACAAACTTTAAGTAAGTTATTGATAGAAGATTATAAACTAATGTGTGAATTCAATATACATTATATCATCAATGAGAAAACTTAATTTCTCATATTATATAATCACTCCTTTAATTAATTTTCAGAATATTTGTCCAGATATGAGTAGGATACTAATAATTATTAACTGTCCCTAGATGATTATGTTTTATGTCCTTGATGAAATTTGCATCATGTATTCTTCACTAAATTTCTTGTGGGTCCTTCTGCTTTTGGAAAGCAGTAGAGTTTCTTTTTTCATATTTCTCCCACTAGACATAACAAAAAACTCTGAACATTACACCTAAAATAAGTTTAAGGCTCTGAAACATAGAGAGAAGGAGACAGTATAGATGAAAGCCTTGAGACCCAAGGAGTAACATGACAAGTTTGCTGTTTGTTTGTTTTTGCCTCATTTTCTCAGACTTGATGGTAAAGAAGCTAACAACTGAGGGGTGCCAACAGTTGAGATGAACGAGTGAGCAAACCAATGCTTGTTCTTTTTAACCAAATCACTAAGAACGAGTAGTCTAACAAGACAGGAATATTGTAGACAAAAAAAACTCTCTACTCAAACCAAACATCACAGGAAAAATAAAATGTGGCGATAGGCCCACTCCCAGCAGCATGGGCTGAGTGGATTACCTAGGCATAGACTTAAGTGAGCCACCCCAACACCCTTGCTATAGTTATGGCAGAGGTGGCTGTTCATTTGCTCCCACTCAGCAGAGGGAATGCACGCCAGAAGATGAGCCTGTTCTCCCATGCTGACCCTACCTTTCCCTACCAGGATGGCATGAGTAGAGGTCGTTGAGAAACAAGTCTCTCGCCACCACCACCCAATAGTTCTGAGATTTCCTCTCCTAGAAGTGTCACTGAGGGCTCTGTGGGGAAAAGTAACAAGACATTCTCGTCCCTTCAACCAACTGGGTTTCACCACAGGCACACAAGGAGCTGGAAATTTCAACCCTACTAGTGGAAATAAAAACTCTTTTCCATCCCTGGGTATCGATGGACATCAGAGGGAAACTTGGACTTCCACATCCACCTGGCATAATGAGGCAGTACCTCCCCACTTTCCCTTCTGAAGTGACGGCACCAGCTAAACCAACCAAACGAAAACAAACAAACAAATAAACAAAAACTAGAGTCATAATGTGATGCCATAAATTTCCCATTTCTCAATTGAAAGTAACTTATACAAACAATCAGGGAAATTTTGGCTTGAATAACAAAAGACAATCAATAGATGCCAACACCAAATGATGACAAATATAATAGGGTTATCTGACAAAGATTGTAAAGCTGACATCATAACAATGTTTCAAATAGCGTTTACAAACAAGCTTAAAACTAATAGAAAAGAACATCTCTTCAATAAAATAGAAAATATTAGCAAGGAAAGAAGAAAATGTGAAGAAGAATCAAATGCAAATTGTGTCACTAAAAATACAGCAACAAAAAACAACTGTCAAAAAAAGAACTCAATGGGTGAACTTAAAACAGAATGAAGGCTACAAAAGAACATAATCAATGAACTTATAGGACGAATAGAGATAATCCAATGATAACTACAACAAACAAACAAACAAACAAACAAAATACCTGGAATGGATATGAACAGAACCTCAGAAAGTTGTATGACAGTATTTTTTAAAAACTATGGCATTTATATGACCATAGCCCATAAGGAGATGTGAATGGGGATATGGCTGAAAAAATTTTCAAAGGAATAATGGCTAACAATTTTCCAGATTTGGCAAATGACCCAAACCAAAAGATTCAAGCAGCTGAGCAAACCCCAAACAGTATAAGACTGAAGACATTCATGCCAAGGCACATCATACAAACTTCTGAAAATTAAAGACAATGTAGAAATTTGAAAGCAGTAAATAAAAAAATGTAAAAGTGTTCAGGCTATAAAGATAGACATAAAATTATCTCTATTTGTGGATCGCACAATGTTGTTTGCAAAAATTGCCGAAGAATCTATAAACAAACAAACAAAAACACTAGAACTAATTAGTGAGTCCAGCAAGTTTTCAGGATACAAGAGAAATATTATAAAATTAATTGTATTTCTTTATACTAGCAATGAATATATAAATTTCAAATTAAATATACAACATAAGCACTCAAGAAGAAAGAAATATTCAGATGTAAATTTAATAAAACATGTACAAGACTTGCTTATTGAAAATTACAAAATTGTGATGTAAGAAATCAAAGATGATACAAAAAAGTAGAGAGACATACTATGTCCATACTATGTCCAGTAGTCTCAAAATTGTCTTTCAAAGCAAAATAACTAGAATAGTTAAAAATTTTGAAAATAAAGGAGTATGCAGTGGGAAACAAATAAATGTACCTGGCATTAAGGCTGTGATAGGCCTACAGTAATAAAGACTGCATGGCATTGGTAGAGGGAAAGACACAGGTAACACTGGAGCAGAATAGAGAGTCTAGAAGTATCCCTGTAAAAGCATAGCTACTGGTTTTTGGAAAAAGTGCCAAAGTACTTAAATGGAGAAAAAAATAATATTTTCAACAAATGGAGATGGAAACATCAGCCATCTATATGCCAAAATCCTTGACCTAAACTTCACATCTTTCATAAAATTGAACTTAAAATGGATTAGATATTTAAATGTAAAAGTTAAGACAATAAATCCTTAGATGGAAACATCCTCAGGACATAGTGTAAATATAACATCAACGGTATGAACCATAAATTAAAAATGAAATTGGATTTCACCAAAATTTAAATATTTGGTATGTAAAAGACCTTGTCAAGAAGATGAAAAAAATCCAAAACTGCACACTGGGAGAAAGTGTCTACAAACCATATATCTATCTGGTAAAGGGCTCATGTGTAAATTATATAAAGGGCTTTCAAAATTCAACTGCTAAAAAAAATTAAATTGGAAAACAAGTAAAAAATATGAAGCAGGAAGAGACATTTTACCAAAGATGGCACACAAATAGCAAACAAGCAGGTGAAAAGATGCTCAGCCAGCCAGTAGGAAAATGCAAATTAAGACTAACATAAAATATTGCTCCTGCATCAGCAGCCCCACAAGAGCACCACCAAGTTATTGATTCACTAGAAGGACTCACAGGACTTAGCATGTAGTTAGACTCACAGCTCACATTGATTACGGTGAAATGATACAATGCAAAATTAGCAAAGAGAATCTGTGCATAGAGAGAATTCTGGTAGAACTCAGACACAAGTTGCCAACATTCCTCTCCCAGGCACACAGGCACACTTCCTCCAGCAATGAGTTATGGCAACAAATGTGAAACATTGTCTGTCAAGCTCACCAAACTCATTTTCCAGGGTTTTTATTATGGCTGATCATGTAGGCACCCACTGCGTGACATACATCAAAATCTCAGACTCTCAGAAAGAAAGTAGATGCTCGCATAATTGTTTGTACGGTTTAGGTGCAGTGAAGCTTCTTATGAGGGCATGGTGGGGACCCTTTCAAAATCCAAGTTCCAAGATATCAGGCAAGAGCCAATATTGTAAGCGGACCTTTTGAAGAATAGTAATCTCAGGTTTGCTCTGTTAACTCTTCTGCACAACCATATGTTTATTAGAACAGCTAAAATAAAAGTGGTTACAGTATAAACGCTAGCCAGGACGTGGAGAAACTTGGTCTTTCATATGTGGGAAGTGTAAAGTGCTACAGTCACTATGGAAAAACTAAACACACATCTTTCAGCAATTGCATTTCTGGGTATTTATTCCAGAGACATGAAAGTTTAAAGTTCGCACAAAAACATACATGAGCGTTCATAACAACTTTATTTGTCACTGCCTTAAACTGGAAACAAAATATCCTTCAACGGTGAATAATTAAACAGAGTGATAACAAAACAATGGAAAACAAATCAGTAGTAAAAAAAAAAAAGAACTAATATTGATACTTGAAACAACTTGGACAGATCACCAAGGCATTACACTGAGTGAAGATAGCACGATCTCAGAGGTTCCATACTGTATAATTCCGTTTGTAAAACATTTCCAAAATGGCAACTATGTCTACATACAGCAGACCCATGGTCACCAGGAGTTGTGGAGGGTGGCAGAGAGTGGGTTTGACTGTAACCATGTAGCACAGAATCTTTGAGATGATGCAATGGCTCTGTACCATGACTATGATGGTACACCCATCTACTATGTGACAAAATGACATGTCATTAGATAATCAATTTTCCGGTTTTCATTTTGGATGATTAGCTATCAGATGCAAGCAATGTGAGGAAATTGTTCAAAGCTATGTGGGACCTCGCTATTATGTTTGCAATTGCCTATGAATTTATAGTATAATAAAAAGGTAAAAAAAACACTATGAATTAATGTGTTTTTATTATTTTACAGATGACACGATTGTACTGCCTCTGCCTCAATTAATTTATGAAGTTTTAGGCTTTAATAGAAATACAAACTAACCCATATTGGAACTGAAATGTCAATTTCCAAATGAAAGCCAATGGGCTACTCTACAAATAAAAAAGGATAGGTTTTTGAAATAGAGAGGGAGAATAAAAATAATAATTGCTCCATCAGTTACCTGAAATCTAAAAAACAAAAAAGTGGACACAATTGATCTGTATATACGAAGGTCTTTAAATGGTGCTCCCTTGTTTATGTGTCTTGATCCGGCATTAAGCAGTAGAGTAGAAAAATATAGGCCATATAGTAAGATCTCTTATACTTTTGTCTTTTTTACTTAATCCTAAAAACAACAACAAAAATCCTCAAAAAGTAGACATTGCCATCTCATGCCCAAAGGAGACCATGAAGTTTCAGAGAATTTAAATAGCTCACCCAGGGTAGCAGAAAGCACTCTTTATGGCCTTGTATTACTTTCTTCATATGAACATATACTTCCACATGTTAGTTCTAAAATATTTAACATATCATGATGGATACCTATTACTCATGAACTTTCTTCAGTCTATACATAAATCATTCAAAATCAACACACATATTTAAAATCTATTCTCTTCATGAGCCTATTGTTATTTTTCCTTTTACTTCAATTTAAGAATCTAAAAAAAAAATTCCAAGACAACAAATTCTACAGATATGGGGCATTATATGCAATACCTGAAAATTAAAACAGAAATACAATTAAGAATAATTTTTTTTTTTTTTGAGACAGAGTTTTGCTCTGTCACCCAGGTTGGAGTGCAGTGGCACGATCCCAGCTTCTTGTAGCCTCGAACTCGTCAGCTCAAGTGATCCTCCCGCCTTGGCCTTCCAAAATGCTGAGATTACAGGCATGAAGCACCGAGCCTGGCTGGTATTTAAGTATTTAAAAATACTTAAATTATGATACGTCAAATAACAACATGGAAAATGCAGATAATATAATGCTAACTTAAGGAACCAAAGTGTACTGATTATACTTATGATAGTGTATGTAAACATATGGGTAAGAACTGAAAAGAAGCACATACAACCTAAACATCATTGTTTCATTAAAATTTTTGGATTATAACTTTCTTTTCAAAGTTTTATTTAATGCTGTTATATAATTTTTAATAATATTTTCTAAAAGTGAGGACTATGACATCGAACACAGGGAAAACACTGTAAAATGAATATTTACAGTGATTGATAATATATCACATTCAGTATTCATGGAAGAAACTGTAATGCGAAGAACACACACTTTAGAATCAATAATGTTTAGGTCACAGTGTTGAAAATGGATCTAATTTTGGAAGAATTTATTTGTATTCTGATTCCGAAGGTACACAACCAGTGTACAACAGACTTCACACATTCTCATACCATGTATCTCACCTGATTGTTTTGTCTTTCCTAACGTTTGTTTTGCAACTTTTTAATTAAGAGGATTTGGTATAGAAGAATTCAGCAGGTGCAGAAGGTGATATTCTCCCTCCTCTCCAGTCCATCAACCATTACCTTCTTTATAGTATAGACTCAGATTTTTAAAGTAAATGTTTAGGCTGAAAGAGAAGGAAGGTATGGGGCTTTCTGTGGGGGAGAGCATCAACTAAATTTCCAGAACTTTTCTGAAAAATACAGATAATAATAAAGAATTTCCAAAATAAGCCAGGCTCAGTGGCTTAGCCTGTAAGTCCGCGCTTTGGGAGGCTGAGGTGAGTGAATTGCCTGAGCCCGGGGGTTCGAGACCCGCCTGGGCAACTTGGCGAGACCTCATCTCTACAATAAATCAAAAAATGAGCCGGGCGTGGTAGCGCGCACCTGTAGTTCCAGCTACTGGAAGGCTGAGGCGGAAGGCTCGCCGGAGCCCAGCAGGTCGAGGCTGCGGTGGCCGGGAGTGGCCACTGCACTCCAGTCTGGGCGACAGAGTGAGATTCCAACTCAAAAAAAAAAGAAAAAAAAAGAATTTCCAAAAGAGTCTACTAAACTGTGCAGTTTTCCATCAGTCTTGATTAACTACCTCTCGCTAGCCTCAAAACCAGAGATATCTAAGTCTTTAGATGTATTATATAAAATAAATGGTAAAGGATATAAAAAGCTTCTAATTACAAAAGTTTCTAAAGTCTGGAAGGCTTGCTAGAAAAAATAAATGTGAAATTTCCATATTTTACCAATTTCTGAGTTTATTTTGATCTCTTGTGCAGATATTTTCACAAGAACATCATAGATATTTTCAAGTACTATCTCTGAGGGCAAAAAAAAAAGAACATATATTTAAACCTTGTGCTTATATTAGCATATTAATAGGGAACAAATCACAATTGGTGAGAGAAGAGGGAGTATTTTACTTCAACAGGCAACATTTCATCTGTAGTTGAGAAAATACATTGACTGTGAACAAACTTTATTCACAAAATTTAGTCCTATTCTCCTTGCTACTGCAATTAACACTAGAATATAGAGGTGTGTTTTATTAATAAACAGAAAATAGCAAATAAGAAATCGGCAATTTACATATAAAAATTGATTTTCACTATGCCACCATTTCATCAGATGTCTTTATTTAACAAGCATTTGTTACTACTCCCTTTATACAAGGCATTGTGCTAAGTGTTAAGGATAAAGAGATAAATGGTGATGAACATGAATTTATTAAATTTATTATAGTGAGGTAAGAGAAGACTTACATGTGAACATATTGCACTGTAAAAATTGATTGTTAGATTTTATACACACACACACACACACACACACACACACACACACACACCACACACACATATAATTCTAAGAAAACAAATAAAAAAAGACTTACTGTTGTTTGGACATTATGAAGAAGGCTATATGAGGAAGTGGTGTCTGAATTGGATCTTCAATGACAGTAGAACTTCAGTTGGAAGAAGATAATTCTAGATAGTGAGAATCAAACTGTGCCAAGCTGTATGATTATGAAGGACCCTAACATATCTAAGACAGGGTAAAAAGTTTCATAGACTACGCTGTAATAGATGTGATAGGAGTGCAATCTAGCAAATAAAGATGATAAATGTCAACCAGGGTTATGCTGTGAATCTGAAGCTTATAGTCTATGCCTGACCAAGAGTTTGTCTCTTGTTCTATGTGCCCAGGTTGCCAAAGCCATTTTAATACTAGTAAGCAGATGATTTCTTTGCATTTGAAGGATGATAGCGGGGGTGACGGCATGGCAAGTCAAACAGAACTAGATAAACTAGTCATATAGCAACCAGCTAGATTGTTCTACAGTATTTCAAGCTACAGATATGAGACCTTGCACTGTGGCAGCAACAATGAGAGGAAAGAGAGGAAAACAGATTTTTAGAGACACATCTAAAGTACTTTTGACAGGATTATAGTTGGAAGACTTGACAAACGCTATTACCGTTAAGGGAGATGAAAATAAAAAAAATAAAAGCAATTCCCTTCCTTGTTTTTTCTATTTAAGATACTTGACCACATATCTCGGTTTCCAGTCAGGTTAGAATAGAGCCTCCATAGTTACTAGCTGAGTTGTCTATATGGGCCTCTATTGCCAGTATTTTTTGGCTCATCAGATAATTTTGTATTTTCTTTCTTTTTTTTTTTTGAGTTGGAGTCTCACTCTGTCGCCCAGACTGGAGTGCAATGGCCGTTCCCGGCCACTGCAGCCTCAACCTGCTGGGCTCCGGTGATCCTTCCGCCTCAGCCTTCCAAGTAGCCAGAATTATAGGCATGTGCTACCATGCCCGGCTGATTTTTTTTTTTTTTTGATTTATTGTAGAGATGAGGTCTCGCCCGCCAGGCGGGTCTCGAACCAGTGGGCTCAGGCAATCCACTCACCTCAGCCTCCCAATGGCACGGGATTACAGGCTGAGCCACCGAGCCGGGCTTGTATTTTCTTTCTGATGCTTACTGACATCTCTCTGGTATGCCACTAAATTGCAAATGCTCTATGTCATTAATAGATTTAGTAAATTGACTGGGTGTGGTGGCTCACACCTGCAATCCCAACTCTTTGGAAAGTCAAGGCAGGAGGATCACTTGAGGCCAGGAGTTCGAGATTAGCCTGGGCAACATAGTGAGATCTTGTCACTATATTTGGAAAAAAAAAAAAGGTTTAGTAAATGTATGTTTCTTATATTCCAAATAATTTGTGAAACTTTAAGAAATTATCAGTCTAATGCTTGTCACCAGAAAATTCTCTTAAGAGCTTGCACTTTGTTTAGAGAGAGTCCAGAAGAAATTATATGTCAACCATGTAGATTATATGTATATATTAGATGGTATGATACAGTGGCTCATGCCTTTCATCACAGCAATCTGGGAGGCTGACATGGAAGACCCCTTGGAGCCAGGAGTTTGAGACCAGCAGAGCAAGACTCTATATTTATTTTTTAAAAAATTAGCTGAGCATGGTAGTGGGTGTCTGTAGTTCTACCTACAGGGGAGACTGAAGTTTGAGGTTACAGTGAGCTATGATTGCACCATTGCACTTCAGCCTGGTTAACAAAGTGAGACTCTCTCTTTCTCTCTCTCTAAAAAAAAAGGTTTAGTAAATGTATGTTTCTTATATTCCAAATTATTTATATACTATATATATCCTGTATATATCCTATACATATACTATATGTATGTATATATGTATGCATATTTTATGATTATGAATTTTCTCAATTCATATGATTGCCTACCAACTCTTTGAAGCCCCTATTAAATGCCACATTTTACCTCTTATATTAAATGTCCAAAATTCTGTTATATTTTTATTATCTCACTAATAAGTTGCTTGAGAGTTGAGACAGCATTACATTCAGCTGTTTATTCTCTATAGATAATAGAAACATGCATTTCTTTGAGATAATAATTTGTAGTATTTGGATTTTCAAATAGAAATTTCAGGAAAACCAAACAGCCCTGAAAATAATAATTTGATTCAAAGTATCTATCACAACTTTCCAAAAGCAGTAAAAGTCAGAGGTCATTTCCACATCTTATATGCTATATCAGTAGTCAGTGTGTGACGGCGTTATTTTATGATTTGAACATTGAAATGTTATATCATACAATTTTGAAACGTGTAATCAACAACAGTACTTTTATGACTATTGAATAATCCCACTTGACTAAACAAAATATTGTACCAAAATTGCTATACTTTGGAAAAATGGAGTGTTATCATCTACTCAAAAGATATTTCTTTAATTGGCTGCAAGTTGATGTCTTAGTTCATTCAAACTGCTATAACAAAATGCCATAGACTGGGTGGCATTTGCATTAAGCAGCAAACATTTGCTTCTCAGAATTCTAGAGGCTGAGAAATTCAAGATCAAGTCACTGTCAGATTGACTGTCTGGAAAGGGTCTTTTCCTGATTCATAGATAGCTGTCTTTTTGCTGTGATCTCACATGATGGAAGGGGCAGAGGAGGTCCCTGGTTCCTTTTTTGTAAGGGCACCAATAACATTATTGAGGGCTCCACTTTAATGAACTAATACCCCTCAAAGGCCCTATCTCCAAGCACTATGACTTTGAAATTAAGGCTCCAAAATATGAATTTGAAGGTGTGGGGCCACATTCAGTTCATAGCAGTCAGTAACTGCTGAAAATGGGGTCAGATTGATGATGCTTCACAGTACCATTTCTTCTACTTTTGTATATCTTCAATTTTTTATAATAAGATGCTAAAAAACTATTTATTTAAAAGCTTTTTTATGTGACATGTCTGAAAATCACATTTATTTTAAATAGATCAGAATATATCACATATTCCTTCAAATCAGGAATTTATGATATATTTTATGAGACTGAATTTTGATAATAGATACAAATTAGTAAACTGGATAAATCAATATGGAGATATCAACACCTATGTAATGCTGAGAAGTCTTTAGATAATTGTATGTCAACAACATGATAAATTGTCTATATATGCATATACCCTTTGGGAATCAGTTTAGAAACAATCAGAATATTATATACAGATTCTACAAAAATGTTTAGGGCTATACACATTTTTACTTCTTAAGGAAATAAAATAATTAAGATAATTAAAGTAAGGTAATTACCTCAACAAAAGATTTGAAATGGTTGAAAACTATACCAATACTTATCCCCCAAGTATTTTCCCTTCATGAACATTGTTCAATATCTCTATACTAGTTATGGCCATGTGACTGAATCAAGTCCAAGGAATGTTGGCATACAATATTGTACCACTTATAGGTCTACTCATTGTATTAGTTCATTTCCTGTTGCTTATAATTGAATATCTGAAACTGAGTAGTTCATAATGCAGTGAATTTATGTTTTACAGTTATGGAGGATAAGTCCAAGATCAGGAGGCCACATCTGGTAAGAATCTTTTTTACTGGTTAGAACTCTCTGAAGAGTTCCCAGGTGGCCAGAGCATCATGTGGTGAGGGGGCTGATTGCGTGGCTGGGCCAGCTTAGGTCTCTCTTTCTCTTCATATAAAGCCAGGAGTTTCTCTCCCATGCTAATCCATTCATCCTTTAACGCCTTAATTCATTAATTTATTAATCCATGAATTGATTAATCCATTCAAGAGGTCAGAGCACCCATGATGTATCACCTCTTAGAAGCCATTGGAGATTAAGTTTTAACTGAGTTATGAGGGCATATTTATACCACAACACCCATAAAATGTTTTCCACATCGTTCCCTGAAATGCTGTCTACCCATCTATCAGTTAGGTTTTGACACTCAGGTAACCCTCGGTATCCAATTTCTGAAAATGGCATGAAGTCCAGTAGCCTTGGTTCCTAAATCATTGTGCAAAAGCTGTTTACCTCCAACACCCCACCCTCCCAACCATGTCAAAAAGATATTACACTGAACCTAATTGTGTTAATCCACTGAAATGCGGGGTGCTGTTTGCTCTGGCAATTATCCTCCTTTAACAAAGTCATTGGCAGCTATTACTGGAGTACTGTCCTGGCAAAATCTCTAACATGTGACTCTGGATTACCTCTTAATTGATGGGCAGAGAAGAAACAAGAATAGCAAGTTGGGAGGCTGGATTAACCTGTTATTACTTGGTAAAGCATTTGGTAAAACTGTCTTGTAGCAAACTGGAAGGCACATCCTGTGCTACTGAGTTGTAGCTCTAAGGAAAACAGCTGGAGAGTCATAGGAGTGTGTTGTGTGTTCCTGATTATTGGTTGCCTTTACAAGGTATCAACCGAGGAAATGGCTTTGCAAGAACTAGCCAAGAAGAGAGGAAATAGAAGAGTCTAGAAATGAAGGACCTTAGAGGATGAGAAAAGACAACTGATAAAAAACAAATAAGAAATATGAAAATCGATTTGAGTCTTTTCAATATGATTTGCAAAATCCTCGGTGTTTCTCTGTGATACTGCATGCTCATATTTTCTTTGTAGATAATAAATAAATTAGGACTTGGAAAAAATCAAATACAAGAGTTAGTAAGTTCCTTAAATTTAAAAATGTGAGGGACAATTTATGTGTGTATTAGTTTTCTTTTGCTGTGTAATCAATTGACTTTGGAGAAAATACAATTCAGAAGTTACTAAGTTCTTCAAATTTTAAAAAAAGTGAGGTATGGTTTTTGCCGGTGTTAGTTTTCTTTTGCTGTGTAATAAATTATCAGTGACAGAACAGCGGAAAGTAGCATCCATTTATTAACTCATAGTTCTGTGGGTCAGAAGCTCACCACGGCATGACTGGCTTCTTTGCTCTGAGGATTATGACTAGAATAAAGCATTGACCAGTCTGAGATCTCATCTGGAGTCTGTAGAAAAAAAATAAATGCTTCCAAGTTAATTTTTGCTTTGTCAAAATTAATTTTCCTGTGGTTAAAAGACAGCGGATCCTATTTACTTCCTGGTTGTCAGCTAGGGACCACTCTCAGCTCCCAGAGGAGCTCCCACATATTCCTTGCCCTGTAGCTTCCTCTATTGTCAAGTCAACAATGATGGTATATCTTGTGCTTCAATCTCTGAGTTTCATTTTTTGCAAAAAGTTGTAGAAAACTGTCTTAAATGTCTCACCCAACTCTATCAGTCCCCCTGAGTTATTTTCCTAACTTAAGGGCAATAGATTTGGAACCCTTTACTGCAACTGCAAAGACCCTTGACAGTAGTACCTAGATTAGTGTTTGATAAACTCATGGGAATAAAGTGTGTGTACACCGGAGGCCTGGCTTCTGGGGGCCGTCTTATAAATCTTCCTACCACACTGTGGTCATAAAAACATATGAAATGTTGTTCATAATTGAAGCTCTCTCCAGGCAATTCATGAATTCGTTATAAGCTGTAAGAAGTTCTACAGTAAAGAAATTAGCTAAGATATCACTTGAGCCACTGTCCTTTTGTCTCATTCACCGGAAGCATGTCTCTGTCACCCACTAAGTGGCTAGTGGTGACCGACAGTCTCTTCCCTCGGACAATTTTTTTATTTTATTTGCTGAATCAATGTGTATGGGTGGTTATGGACAAAGAAGGAGAATTAAATTAGTATTATTTCATTATTATTACTAGAGAGATATTTATTTCTTGAAGCCCAAGGTGAAAGGTTTTCCTTGCTATGCAAAAAAATGCCTAAAACCTTCCTGTGCAGCCATATTAAGTGTCTGATTCTTCAGAAGCCAAAACTCAGAAACAGCTCAACGACATTGTTTTAATGGCTAATATTTTAAAACTATTTGTATTTTTTATAATTTTCTTCTAACTTCACTGAATTTGTCATCACCTCATCAAGCTATGGCATAAGATTAAAATTTTAATTTTGAAAGTCTGTAAATAGCGTTTTAAAATGGTCTCGGGGATGGTTAAAATTTTATTTTCATCTCATGACAAATATTTCTAACTTGATTTGAATTTAACTTTAAATACTTAAAAGTCTAATAAATAAAACAATTAAACAAATATCTTAATTTTTTATCAAAATAATAAGTTGTTTAATTTTATTTATGAACATGATAATTTGCTTTGATTTATGATTATTTCTCTATACATGGCAAATAATTTTGAAATGGCATAGCCGTATATCAGAAATGAGTTTTAGATGGAGAGTTGAATTTACTTTGAAACTGTGTTTCTACTCTGGATAAAGTGTCTTGCTCGGTAGAGAAAGATTTCTGTTAATAACTGATATCTTTGCTATTCCTCTGATCAATAAAAGGAAACAGTCTCATAGGACAGATTTTAAAATTTTTAGGGCTTGAAAATGGGAGTAATAATTGATATCAATGTACACAGGGGTATGACTTTCAAACTAAGTCACTGATTTTTTTTTTTTTTTTTTTGAGTTGGAGTCTCACTCTGTCACCAAGACTGGAGTGCAGCGGCCGCTCCCGGCCACCGCAGCCTCGACCTGCTGGGCTCTGGCGATCCTTCCGCCTCAGCCTTCCCAGTAGCCGGGATTACAGGCGCGCGCTACCATGCCCGGCTGGTTTTTTTGATTGATTGTAGATGCCAAGTTGCCCAGGCGGGTCTCGAACCCGCGGGCTCAGGCAATCCACTCACTTCAGCCTCCCAAAGGCGCGGGATTATAGCCTGAGCCACCGAGCCTGGCAGCCACTGATATTTAAGTAGAAGCTAACTAGAATACAATTCTCTTCATGCATGTAAAACAGAGAACTACAATAACAACTAAAAATCTTGCTTTCCAATGTTCTCAGAATGACTCGTCTGATTTCAACAAATACGAGTAGTCTATTATACTGGTGCTATGAATTGTAACTACTATTTATATCACCATTCTACATGTATTCATTGTTAACCATCGTTTAAACACAGGTTAATTTATCTTGCATTGCCTGTTGGCACCATAGCTAGCATGCTTGGAAAGTCAAACAGAGAGTTAAGAGTAAATTAAGAACTGAAAGATTTTTGCATCCTTCTCCTATCTTTTATCTTTTGGAAATGTTACCCACATCCAGCTGACAGAGGGAAAAATGAGGTTTAAAAAGAGTGAATTGCCAGGTTTTATTAAGTTGAAGAATGTGGGGTGCATTGCTTCCATTCGAACACTCCCATTTCCTTAGCTCACTCATCTGGCATGATTCCATTTTTATGTCCTAAACTCTATAGGCTGAATGAATGCATGACTGCTGTATTAGGCAGCCTGTGCAAAATACTTGACTTCAGCAAATCTTTGACAAGCACCATTCATTAATCTTTGTTTCATAATTCTCACCAGTATGCACACCCTGCCTTTCTGTCCCTATCTGCAAGTAAATTGGTTTTTTAGAAAATGAAGAGGTCAGCAGAAGATGTTGGAGCACACATTTTTCTGTTGAAACCAATCAGTAGACTTGGACAGCAATGTCAATGGTTAAAGTTAGTAGAACTTGTCCATATTTCAACTGAATCATCAATTTATATTAGTAACAATACTGTTTGGATGCCCATGTAGCAACAAAATCAACTAACTTATATGAAAAATTATAGATAACTCAGCCTACAGACATTTAAGGCCCTAAAATACAGTTACAGAAAACAGCCTTTTTTTTTTAACTGTAGTGAAATGTGAGTAGTGCCTGATGTTTTAGACCCAAAGAGAAGTTATTAGGGTTGTTTTTCCTATAACAGTGAATTAGTTCACTCGAACAAACCTAAAAAATGAGAACAAATAGAAAAACAATAGGTATATACTAAAAATATGTGTTGTGAGATTAGAACTAACAGGGTTAATAAAAAGTTAGAAAGTCAGAATCTGTGAGGAAAACCAAACCCAAACAAAACTTTTATCTAAGCATGTGGGTCCTTCATTTACTTAGCAGGCATAGAATTATGGAAGAACTTTGAACAGACTCTCAAGGCAAGGAAGACAAGACCACTTTTAGGATCGACCAAAAAGTGGGAGCACTGATGACACTGACAGGCATTAAAAAGGCAAACCGGAGACGGGGCAAGATGGCGACGGCATAGGTGAACTGGTGAGATTCTCTGAACGGACC
>NW_007049543.1:0-545 GCF_000164805.1 Carlito syrichta
AAAACTATAATAAAAATACTGATTAATTATTAAAAAAATAAATAAATAAATAAATAAATACCCTCATTTTCATTTTCACTCATGTTCCCTTAATTCAGACCCTTATAGTAATTTGCCTGGAAAGCAATAAACTTCTCTCACTCTTTTGATCAAAAAAAAAAAAAAAAAGAAAATCAGGGTTTCACAAAAATTGGTTTTCCATATGGGAAAGTAAAATTATATGTGTACATCACAAGGACATAATCTATTTATTTCAGAACATAAATATGAAAGGAAAAGAAAACTTTTAAATCACTAGAAAAAAATAGGAGAATGTCTTTATAATCTGAGGGTGCAAAAACATTTCTTATTCAAGCATCTAAAAAATGTTTAGCATTAGAAAAATAAGTAGCTATCTATTTGACTACTTTACAAATTTTAATTTCTGTCAGCATAAACAAAATTAGTAGAAGGTATTTTTAAATATGGTGAAGTAGTATATATAGTATAAAATAGAGCAGTTTGGGTACTATAGCAAAACTAAAACAACAACAAAAATAATACAT
>NW_007049544.1:0-679 GCF_000164805.1 Carlito syrichta
AGGAGAGAAATGGAATAGAAAGGAATGGAATGGAATGTTATAGAGAAGAAAGGAAAAGAGGACTGAAATGGAGAAGAAAGGAATGCAGTAGAATGGAATGGAAGGGAGAGGAATGGAATGAAATGGAGAGGATTGGAATGGAATGGAATTGAATGGCGTGGAATGCAGCAGAATAGAGTGGAATGGAGTGCAATGGAGAGGCATGTAATGGAATGTAATGGAGTGGAATGGAATGGAATAGAATTTAAGGAATGTAATGGAGAGGAAAAGAATGAAATGGAGTGTATTCGAGAGGAATGGAATGGAATGTAATGGAATGGCAGGGAATAGAATGGAAGTGAATGGAAAGGAAGAGAGATGAATGGAATGGAGAGGAATGGAAAGGAATGGAATGGAAAGGAATGGAGTCGAACTGAATGTAAAGGAATGGAATGGAATGGAACGTAATGGAATAGAAAGGAGAGGAATGGAATGGATTCGAGGAGTATGGAAGGTACTGGAATGAAATGGAATGGAGAGAAATGGAATGGAATGGGGAGAAATGAAATGAAGAGGAATGGAATGGAATGGAACGGAGAGGAATGGAATGGAGTGGAATGGTATGGATTGGAGGACAATGGAATGGAGAGGAATGAAAGAGAATTGAGAGGAATGGAATGGAGTGAATCAGAATGGAATG
>NW_007049545.1:0-324 GCF_000164805.1 Carlito syrichta
CAGCTGGATAACTAGTTAAGTCAGCTACTTTAGTCACCTGGCTGGCCAATTGCCTAGCCCATTTATCAAGTAGTTAATTCAACCTGCTTACCAGCTTCCTAGCTTGCTTAGTCACCTCGTTAAGTCAGTTGGCTAGCCTGCTCACTTGCTAGTCAAAAAACTAGTCATTGCAGATGGCTAGACAGCTGACTCGTTAGATATTTCAGCTAGATAAATCTTTTGGCTAGGTAGGTAGCTAGCTAGTTAAGTCAGCAATTTATGTCAGCTGGCTAGCTGGTTAAGGCTAGGTAGCTATCTAGCTATTTCAGATGGTTAAGTCATCTG
>NW_007049546.1:0-447 GCF_000164805.1 Carlito syrichta
ATTAAAAAGAATTGAGGAGACACAAGAAGAAATTAGGAAGGAACTGATATCTGAGATAACCGTAATAAAGAATACTGTGAATTAAATAAATAACAAATTGATAAGCATGGAAAGTAGAATTACCCAAGTAGAAGAAAGAATCTCAGAGCTTGAGGACCAAAATATAGAAATAACCCCAAATCTTAAAAACAGAGAAAATAAACTCAAAAAGACAGAACAAAACCTTCAAGAGATGAGTGACTACCTCTAGAGGCCTATCCTAAGAGTAATCGGACTCTTCCTGAGGCAGAAAGAGAAACAGAGACCACATTGGGACAAATTTTCCATGAGATCATTCAAGAAAACTTCACTTATCTAATCAGTGATGCAAAAACTCAAACACAAGAAATTCTGAGAACCCCTGCAAGACAACAAATGAGAAGACCAACTCCTAGACACATAATAATT
>NW_007049547.1:0-1360 GCF_000164805.1 Carlito syrichta
AAGTCGCTGGGGGGAGGGGACACGGAGCAGGTTGCCTGGAGGAGGAGGAGCAGGGAGGCGCCCAGAGACTCAAATGATGCAGAAAGCCAGACAGCCCAGACAGAAAACTCTCTGAAGGAGGGCTCCTGGGCCCTGAACTAACCTCCCACCTTCCCCTACAACCTGCTGCACTTTGCCACTTTCCCATCTTAATGAACAGCAACTCCACCCTTCCATATGCTCAGGCCAAAGAGCTGAGAGTTCTCTCTTACCCTGGAGGTTTCCTCAGATCCTACATAAATGAGTCGCGAATCCGTGATTTCTCTACGTCCAAGTGTGTGGCATTGATCTACCCCAGGGTTTCTCAGCCTCGCCAGTCCTGATTTCTTGGAGCAGACAAGTCTTTGTGGAAGAGTGTCTCTCCGGTGGATGACCGGGTGTTTTGCTACATGTCCAGAAACATGTTCTCCTGTGTAAACCAGCCCCGCTGATGTTTTAATTTCATTACCGGAAAAACGGTTCAGAGCACACCCTCGCATGGGTGTAAGCCACCGACTCGGCTGACGCCCAGACACAAACTGCAGCAGGTCCAGGGTCACCCTTTGCGCCCAGGTGAGCTTACTGTGGCGGCTCTTTCATTCTCCTGACCTGGCAGCCCGAGATGTGGCCACTGGGGGTGTAGACATGAAGCAAAAGGGAGGAGGCACCGTCTGGGCTGAGTTAGGCACGACCGCCATGACTCAGATTCAAACCGAGGTTGCGGCGGCCACAGCGCAGAACACTAACCACTGTGGGGTCACGGAGCCCCTCTGCTGCCCCCCTGGACGTCTGACGCGTGGGTTGCGGCGATGCTCTGTTCCTGGCACCCACGGGCGCGCGCTCTTTCCTCTCTCCTCTGCCTCTCGCTGGCTCCTCCCGTCCACCGACGCTGACACGGGATGAACACAATTCTCGCCTCCCCTAACCCGGCCTGGGCCTCCCTGCACGGGCCTCTCGGGAGGTCTCGCGTCCTCGTCCAGCCTCCCCGGCTGCTCCCCCGCCTCTTGGCGCCGCCCCCTTAGACCCTTTCTCGCTCCCGCCCTACCGACCCAAGCCGAGACCAGAGGGGAGCGCGAGCGGCCCAGAGGGTCGGAGAAAGGGGAAGGCGGCGCCAGGAACGGAAAGTTCCTGGGGAGTCGCGGGGCGTTCAGCTTCCCTTGGGCGCCACGCGGCTCCGGCCCCGGGAGTCACGCAGCCGGCCGTCTCCAGGACGCTGGCTTCTGAAGCGGGCAGGGCCAGGAGGCGCGAAGGCCCTTCGGCTGCCCTTCGAGCTCCGGCATCGCCTCCTCGGAGCGAGCCACGCGTGGCCTCCAGCTCCGCGGCCGTCCGCGCTCGGAGCCCG
>NW_007049548.1:0-1294 GCF_000164805.1 Carlito syrichta
TCGGAGGATGTGGATCGAGTGAAGGGTTACCATCTCAGCATCTCTTTCATCAGGATCCCTTGCTGTTTATGGTGATTTCATTCCTTGCCTTTTGTCTTGGTGTTGGCACCGGGAGCGCATCTCCAACCGTCCTTTGTAACATTTAGTAGCCTTAACAAATCCTCCTTGCTCCTGTGGAAAGCTTCCTCACGTTGTTATTCAGAGGAACTGAACCAGTCAGTGGGACTGTGTTGCCTCATAGCACCCAGCTCAATTTTGGTTCAAAAGAGGAAAGATAGTAGTGAATTGAAGAAAAGGGAACACATGACAAGGTATATTCTTACCAAATCAAGTCTGCAGCCATTCAGGGGAGTAGAAGAGAGGACAGGGACAGAAACAAAGAGTAGATTGCCCATTATGCCTTTGCTTCTAAAGTTAAGATGCTGGACTCTAGCATCCAGTGGCTGTGGAAGAAAAACTTGACCAATCACAGGTCCCAGTTATGAGTATGCTGTAGGAGGATAAAGAAGACTGTTTTCTGATGCTTTAGCATCAGCTTAAGAGCTACTTGGCTTTAGCCAAAAGACTTTTCAGTCTTAGATGGAAAACTGAATTCAGACTACTAGAACCTAGCTGGGAGAGAAGGAGGCCAATCCAGGAGTAAAGGCCTCAGGAAGAGGATAGAGCCAGGTCATGTATATGGCCAGTTCTCCAGGTGATAACTAGTCGTGGGTCTTATCATTTTCAGGCACAACTTGGAATGATTTGTCAGTTAACCTGTGAGCCCGACACGGTGGCGTGCATCTCAAATACCTTCCAGCTACAAGGAAGGGTGAGTCGGGGGCATAGCCTGAGTCCACCAGTTGGAGTCTGCGATGCCCATGAGCACCTCACTGCACTCAAGCCTGGGCGACAAGAGTGAGAATTCACACAAAAAAGAAACAAGATGCCTACAACTCCTCGTACCCTGTTTCTATGGTAAATACCACAAGGCCTGATCTTCACTGCAAATGGTATGCTCTAGAACTGCTCAAACTCTGAGGAAACTGAAACCCTTTCCCCCTCCTGTCTGTGCTGAGACCTCTTGGAAGCTGCTGACTCAGTCTCGATCCCTCAGTCCTCAGAAATTCCCCAAATGTCTGCATCTTGCTCTGGGTTCTGCCAGTTCTGTTCAACCCTTGCTTCCTCAAAGGCTAGGGCAGGCAAAGGTCTGTCCGACTCATCTATGAAACTATTTCCTCACGATGGCGCTGTGGCTCAAGAGGACGCTAACAGGCCTGTCTGACACCCGCCCATCAACTTGGAAAAAAAGGTG
>NW_007049549.1:0-865 GCF_000164805.1 Carlito syrichta
AAGTAGGGGGGGGGGGAACCACACAAATGAAGAAAAACCAAAAGAAGAATATAGGTCTCACACAGACCCCTGGGAGATCAGACACTGAGAAAACAGATTCTGGAATACAAACAATGAAGAGACCCCAGAATGACTGGTCACATGCAACAAACCCAGACATCAAGACATTAATGGAGAGAATTAAAAAAATTGAGGAGAGACAAGAGGAAAATAGGAAGGAGCTGATGTCAGAAATAACAGCAGTAAAGAATACTGTAATGGAAATGAATAACAGACTAATAAGCCTGGAAAGCAGAATCAGCCAAGCAGAAGAAGGAATCTCAGAGCTCGAAGACCAAAACACAGAACTAACCCAAACTGTCAAAAGCATAGAAAAGAAGTTCAAAAAGACAGAACAAAACCTGCAAGAGATGAATGATCACTTCAAGAGACCAAATCTAAGAGTAATTGGGCTTCCTGAGGCAGAGAGAGAAACAGAAGCCACACTGGAACAAACATTTCATGAAATCATTCAAGAAAACTTCCCTCATCTCATCAAGGATGAAAAAATTCAAACACAAGAGATTCAGAGAACCCCTGCAAGACAACAAATGAGAAGACCAACTCCCAGACACATAATAATTCACCTAAACAAAGTAGCTATAAAAGAAAAAATCCTAAAGGCAGCAAGAGAAAAAGACCAGACTACCTACCAGGGAAGACCAATTAGAATAGCAGCAGATTTATCCACAGAAACCCTTCAGGCTAGGAGAGCCTGGAGTCCTATCTTCAAAGTTCTAAAAGATAAACAATTTCAGCCAAAATAACCTACGCAGCCAAACTAAGCTTCATTAGTGAGGGAGAATTGAAATCTTTTCCAGATATC
>NW_007049550.1:0-503 GCF_000164805.1 Carlito syrichta
CTGGGCGCGGTGGCTCACGCCCGTCATCCCAGCACTTCGGGAGGCCGAGGCAAGGAGGACGGCTTGAGCCCAGGAGTTCAAGACCAACCTGGGCCACATAGTGAGACCTCACCTCTACAGAAGAAAGTAAAAGTAAAAAAAGTAGCCAGGCGTGGTGGCGCGTGCCTGTAGTTCCAGCAACATATGAGGCTAAGGTGGAAGGATTGCCTGAGCCCGGGAGGTGGAGGGTGCACCAAGCTAATATCGTGACACTGCACTCCAACCTGGGCCACAGAGTGAGACTCTGACTCAAAAAAAAAAAAAAATTTAATAACTCAAGACAGAATAATAGACTAGGTAATACCACAATCTGCAAATGTGATCTGCTATACATAAAACAACCGTTAAGAGCTACTAATTTCAAGCCGGGCTCGGTGGCTCAGTCTGTAATCCCGTGCTTTTGGGAGGCTGAGGTGAGCGGATTGCCTGAGCCCGCGGGTTCGAGACCCGCCTGGGCAGCAAGA
>NW_007049551.1:0-1811 GCF_000164805.1 Carlito syrichta
GCCGATTACTCTTAGGTTTGGTCTCTTGAAGTAATCGCTCATCTCTTGAAGGTTTTGTTCCGTCTTTTTGAGCTTGTTTTCTGTGTTTTTAAGAGTTTGGGTTAGTTCTATATTTTGGTCCTCAAGCTCAGATTCTTTCTTCTGCTTGGGTAATTCTGCTTTCCATGTTTATCAGTTTGTTATTTCATTCACAGTATTCTTTATTACTGTTATCTCAGATATCAGCTCCTTCCTAGTTTCTTCTTGTGTCTCCTCAATTCTAATTAATCTCTCCATTATTGTCTTGATGTTCAACGTTTGTAGTTTGAGACCCTTTGTTCTGGGGGCTCTTCATTGTTTGCATTCTGAAGTCAGTTTTCTCAGTGTCTGTCCTCCCAGGGGTCTGGGAGAGACCCATACTCTTCTTTTGGTTTTTCTTCATTTTTGTAGATTTTTCTCTCTCTCCCCCTTTCCCTCCCCTTCTTTAATTCTGTTTTTGGGGAAGGTGGGGTTGCTTTTATTTCTCTTCTACTATATCCTGTTCTTCCTTCCTTATGAGGGTCTTCTGACTTTGTTCACTTTTGAGGTTGGAGTGTAGGGTGCAATCTGTACTTTTTGCAGATTTGAGGTTTAATTGAGAGGGAAGCTGTGGTTCAGAGTGTATATGCTGATTCTAGCATCCACAAACAGGTGTGGATGCTAGAACCTATTTCCCTCTGCCTTACAATCTGTCCATTCAGCAGTATGTAGTCTTGGTTCCTAGATTAAAATGGGGGTATAAAAGAGGAAAATAATGGAGGAAGGGGAGTCAATAGGAAGTTAGAGAGAGAAGAGCGAGAGGGAAAACAGACATAAATACCAACTATCGGGTGAGAAAGAGACACAAGGAGGGAGAGAAGTGGAAGACACGTAAGAAAGATTCCCTAGAGAATACTGATAGCTACACAGAGACAGACCAATATAAACATGAAACAGTGTAAGTCAGAAGGCAAGCAACGAACATGATCAAAATGAACAGTCAAAATGATAAAATCATAAGTCACAATAAGAGATCAGACTAAAATCACTTCAGCTGTGATCTCGGCCTCTCCCCTTTGTTTTTCCATTGCAGGCGGCTAGGTTTACTCACAGCTTGGGTTTGGCTGCCTGGGAATTGCTTTTATCTGATTCAGCTTAGGGGTGGGGCTTTGTCTCCTGTTTAGCAACTTTACCTTAGGAACCAAGGTGGAGTTTGTTGATAGGTGGGCAGGGCAGTGGAAATCTCTGCCTGGAGAGAGGCAAAGGCAGATTCTCTTTCATATATCCCTTTCTCTCCGCTTGTCTGGGTTCCCAGGCTTGGGGTCATGGGCTGATTGCCTCAGCCAGGTTGGGCCCATGGCTCCAGAGCTCCAAAGCTCCAACGGGCAGGCAGTGAGTGGCAAGAGTGGCTCTGGGCACCCCCACAGGGTACTTCAACCAGGAATGGGACCGGTGTCTCTGAGGGGCAGACGTCCAGCGCCTCCCTGAGAGACCAGCGGCTTGGTGATGATGAGAGACGATGTAGCCAGGGAGCTAGCTGAGACCCAAGACTCCTGCCGGCGGTGGAACAGCAGCAGCAGAGGGCCGCAGTATCCGGCCCTGCGTGGGACCAAGGGACCCAAGCCACCCAAGCCTCGGACCAGCGCTTGCTGGTGGTGGGCTTGAATCTCCAGCAGGTGGTGTTGTCCCTCGCTCCAGATGGTCTTTATCTCAGCTGCTCGCCGCCCCTCAGGCACTGACGGTGCGATGTGGAATGCCTGCCTCGGTGGCAGTGGTGGCAGCAGCGGCAGCAGCAGCAACAGTGGCGGCGGGGG
>NW_007049551.1:1991-41081 GCF_000164805.1 Carlito syrichta
AGGGGGTCGGCGGCGCCTCTGCTGCCTTGGGGGGGCAGAGGCAGCTCCACTGCCTGGGGGGGCGGCGGCAGCGGCTCCACTGCCTTGGAGGAGGCTGCGCGACTCTGAGCGGCTCCGCTGCCTCGGAGGAGGTCGTGGCTCGCCCCAGGCACTGGTGGTGCGATGTGGAATGGCTGCCAGCTGGAATGGCAGCAGCAGCCACCACAGTAGTTGCCCAGACCTTGGCGATGCCTCAGCAAAGTCTACCTTCGAGCTCCGTGTGAAGAGCAGGCTGCAGACATGGGATCCTCAGCCTTCAGGGTGAGAATCAGAGTCTCTCTGCATTCTCCTCGGTGGAGAGTTTCACAGGCAGTGCTGCCCTGTCGCCATCTTGCCTAGCCCCCCTACATGCTTTCTTTTCAGGCCTTTTATTAAAGGCCAGTATTTGTAATGGTGTGGCCTACAATGTGAAATCTAAAATCAAAAGCCAGACGGCAGGAGCCTACTGTCACAGCAAGGCTGAGCAGTGTGCTAGCAGGTCACCAGTGAGTAGAGGGCACGGTGTTCTGATTTTAGCATCTCCTTGTCCTGCACTGGGAGGAGTCCAGGTGGTCTCTCCTAGTCCCTGGCAGGATGTGGATCGGCTATCGCTGCCAACGCTCCGAAAGTGATGATACTTGAGATGTGTTGAATGATTACACTTCTAAGCATTCGGCATGTACTAATTCACATAGTCTTCATAATAACCCAGGAGGGTAATACAATTATTTTTATTTTAAGATGAGGATTTTTAGGCAGAAAAAGGTGGAATAACTTTCTTGTGGTACAAAGCTACCAGGTGGAGCCAGAATTCACACCCAAGAGATCAGGCTTCCCAGTTTGTGCTCAGCCTTTCTGATGCTTACTTTTCCCTGAAACTAGCATATTTGTTCTTTACCATGATACGTTGTGTGAACATGACTTTTATTTTACTATATATATATTTTTATTGTGGTAAAAACACTTAACATAGAAATTAACATCTTAACCACTCTCAAGTGTACAGTATTGTGGAGTGTATTCGCAGTGTTGCACAACAGATCTCTTTCAACATGAATTCCCCATTACCCTCCCAGAGCCGTTTCTGCAAGTAGACTTATGGAGTCTTTCTCCTTCTTTGTTGGCTTGTTTCACTTGAGATTCATTGATGTTGTAGCAAATGACAGAATTTCCTTCTTTTTAATGACTGCATACGATTCTATTGTATATATACGGCATTTTTTCTAATCCATTTATCTGCTGATAGACATTTGGGTTGCTGCAGTGAAATATAGGAATGCAGATATCTCTTTGAGATCCGCTTTGAATTCTTTTGGATAAATACCAGAAATGGGATTGCTGCATCATATGGTAGTTCTGTTTTTATTATTTATTTATTTATTTATTTTTGAGTCAGAGTCTTACTCTGTTGCCCAGGCTGGAATGGAGTACAGTGCTCATGGCCACCACAGTCTCGACCTGCTGGGCTCTGGCAGTCCTTCCGCCTCAGCCTTTCAAGTAACTGGAACTGTAGGTATGCACCACCACAACCGCTATTTTTTAATTTATTGTAGAGACGAGGTCTCACCAACGTGCCCAGGCTGATCTTGAACCCATGGGCTCAGCAATCCTCTTACCTCCGCCTCCCAAAGTGCTGGGGTTGCAGGCATGAACCACCATGCCAGGCTGATAGTTCTATTTTTAATAGTTTTAGGAAGTTCTGTACTGTTTTCCATAGTGGCTTCACCATTTTACATTGCTACCAACAGTGCACAGGGTTGTAATTTCTCCACGTTCTTGACAACACCTATTTTCTTCTATTGTGACAGTGGCCATTCTGATGAATGTGAGGTGATATCTCATTTTGGTTTTGATGCACATTTCTTTTATGATTTTTTTTTTTTTTTTTTGAGTTGGAGTCTCACTCCATCGCCCAGACTGGAGTGCAGTGGCACACTCCCGGCCACCGCAGCCTCGACCCGCTGGGCTCCGGCGATCCTTCTGCCTCAGCCTTCTGAGTAGCTGGAATTACAGGCACACGCTACCATGCCTGGCTGATTTTTTTTTTTTATTATTTTAATTGTAGAGATGAGGTCTCGACAAGTTGCCTGGGCGGGTCTCAACCCGTGGGCTCAGGCAGTCCACTCACCTTGACCTCCCAGAGCGCTGGGATTACAGGCTGAGCCACCAAGCCCGGCTCTTTTATGATTAGTGTTGTTGAGCATTTTTTCAAATACTTGTTAGCCATTTGTATGTCTTTTGGAAAATTATCTTTTCAAGTCTTTTACTTATGATTTTTGTTGGGTTGTTTTTGTTGCTGTTGAGTTGTAGAAGTTCTTTATGTGTTCTGAATATTAAACCCCTTTCAAATATGTTTTGCAAGTGTTTTATTCCATTGACTATCTTTTCATTCTGTTGATTGTTTCTTTTGATGTGCAGTTTTTAAGTTCATTGTAGTCCCAGTAGTCTGTTTTTTATGTTGTTGCATGTGCCTTTGGTGTTAGAGCCAATAAATCATTGCCAAATCCAATGTCTTGAAGCTTTTCCCTTATGTTTTCTGCTAGGAGTTTTACAGTTTTATGTCTTTCATTCATTTTGTGTTAATTATTGTAAACGATGTGAGTTGAAGGTCCAGCTTGACTCTACTGCATGTGAATTTCCAGTCTTCCCACCGCCATTGGTCAAAGAGACTATTCTTTTCTCTGAACATGACTTTTAGAATACAAACTGTTAAGTATAATGAGTTTTTCAAGAACACACGCATGGCATAGATCAAAGAGTGGCAATGAGGAAAGCAAAACTGATGAGAACATTTCTTTTTCTTGCTAAATGCTTGTGAAGAGAATGCCTATAATCAGGGCTGCTGTGTTATACAGCTGCAGGGGCATCCACTCACACTGTGTTCACCTTAGAAGGGGTGCATGGACTAGTGAAAATGGGGCTCCTAGGAGTTGGACAACCACAGAGGTCCTGCTTGTGATACAGCAACTAAAATGTAAAAAGTGCTTTTCCTGTTTTCCTTTTAAACTCATGATCTTTCTGCTTGGAATGTGCTTTCCCATATATTTTCTCTACCCCCGTCTTACAGCCATTTGCTAAGTGATGTCTTTGTTGGGTGCTTGAGAGACAATGATAAAAATAGACCCTATTCTTAAAAGACCAAAGTCTGGTAGGGGAAGACAAACATGAGAGCACAGTAACCTTGTGTTAATACTAGGATAGAAGTATCTCTAGGATGTTTGCTTCTTCTTTCTGGTCCAATTTTGTCATGAAAACTTTCTCAGTGGCCTCTGCTAAATGTTTGTACTGTCTCTGAACCACTCATACCATTCGACTACTTTATTGCTTCCAGGGTTTCCTTTTTTGAGCATGGCTCATCTTTCCTGGTAGACCAGAAACTCGTGCATTAGATAATCGATGGTGCGACACATTTGGCTTCTGCAGTTACACATTGCTACCGTAATTGAATTCAACTTTGAAAAGTAATACATAAGCCGGACTCAGTGGCTCAGCCTGTAATCCTGCGGCTTTGGGAGGCTGAGGTGAGTGGATTGCCTGAGCCCGTGGGTTTAAGACCCGCCTGGGCAGGTGAGACCTCATCCCTACAATAAATCAAAAAAAAAAATAGCCAGGCGTGGTAGTATGCGCCTGTAGTTCCAGCTACTTGGAAGGCTGAGGCGAAAGGATCGTCGGAGCCCACCAGGTTGAGGCTGCGATGGCCAGGAGCGGCCACTGCACTCCAGTCTGGGCGACAGTGAGACTCCAACTCAAAAAAAAAAAAAGAAAAGTAATACGTAGATAGCGTCTCTTAGAACGCATATACTTTTTTTTGGCACCCCCGGTATATGTATAATTTTTACACATTAAGCTCTGAAATGTACAGCAAACAAAAGAACGCATGAATGTCATACCCAACATAATATTATTGTAGCTGAATACTAGAAACCTCAGATAGCTATTTAATTGCTGTGCCATTAAAAAAGTGGAGTATTATGGTGGTTGATCCTGAGGCCTCTGAATCTATACTGCCTGGGCTTGCTCCAAGGCTGGACACTTATTAGCTGAGTGACTGTGTCAAGTTTCTTGATCTCATGTGCTTCAGCTTCCTCTAGAGTGGGGATAATACCTGTCTTGTAGGGTAGTTATGAGGATTAAATGTATCCATATTTATAAAGTACTTTCACAGCACCTGGCAATTGTAAAGCAGCAGTGTTTGTTAAATATTCACATGCAAGCAGTGTAACCTTAGACACATTACCATGGTGTGCCTCAGTTTCCAAATCTCAGAAATGAGTGTTATAATAGCACTTAGAAAGTAGTGCTGTTGTGGAAATTAAAGAGCTAATGCATGTAAAAATGCATTACATGCATTAAATGACTATCAGTAAATGTTAGCTCTTTTTATTAGGTGTAGTCATCTCCATGATCACTATAATACCTTTTTACATTCAAGGGAAATAAAATTGTTACATTTTAATATTCATCCTAATTAGTAACCAATGAGTAAAAATTTCATAATGTAAATTGGACAAACTTGAAAAACAATATGAGTAATTTAAAAGTGGTGTAGTACCATCAAATGTTTGTTTATATTATAGAAGATTTACTTCCAGCAAGACAGATGGAGTTTTGCAATAGGTCTTAAGGTTATCAACATAGGTGCTCAGAGGAAAGGATACTTTTCTGGTGGAGGAAGTGGGAATTGATACACGTAAAGCTTTGAGGTAAGCCCGCAGTTTTTCTTGATGATGCAGAAGGACTGAATAAGAACTAGTGAAACTGAGAACCTGTTTGTTAGAGTGTAATCTTGACTAGTAGTAAGGGACCAGTAGGGGCCATGATAGTAGATCTGTCTTGTTCTATAATTATTTTATATGCCTATTTATAGATAAAATAGTTCAATTCTCATTGGAAAAGATGCATCTGCCTTTTAAGAGGCAAAGTATGAATAATTTTTTTTTTTTGGGTTGGAGTCTCACTCTGTTGCCCAGGCTGGAATACAGTGAGTGGCGTGCTCACAGCCACTTCAGCCTCGATCTGCTGGGCTCAGGTGATCCTTCCGCCTCAGCCTTCCAAGTAGCTAGAACTATAGGCGCATGCTACCATGCCTGGCTTATTTTTTGATTTATTTGATTTATTGTAGAGATGAGGTCTCGCCAAGTTGCCCAGGCTGGTCTCGAACCCCTGAACTCAGGCAATCTTCCTGCCTTGCTCTGCCTCCCAAAGTGCTGGAATTACAGACTTGAGCCACCACACCCAGCCACCTTTAAGGACCTTAAGCCAATATACAGTATTAATAAAAATGAGATCTAAATTTCATTCACTTTATTTTTATTTTATTTATTTATTTATTTTTGAGCCATAGTCTCACTCTGTTATCCAGGCTGGTGTGCAGTGGTAAAATCATGACTCACCACAGCCTCAACCTCTCGGACTCAGGCTATCCTTCAACCTCACCCTCCTGAGTAGCTGGGAACATACCTGGCTAATTTTTAATTTTTTTTGTAGAGACAAGGTATTACTCTGTTCCCCAGGCTGGTCTCAAGCTTCTGGGCTCAAGCAATTCTCCCACCTTGGCCTCCCAAAGTGCAGGAATTACAGGTATGAGCCACCACTCCAGGCATTATTTATATTATTTTAAAATTCATATTCTTATTTCCTTTTCTCAATTGCTTCTTTATTTTTCCCCTTGTCTTACCTGATTTAATACTAAATTCTTCAACTAGTTCGACTTATCACTGGAATTTCTATTCTATTCATCCTTTTCTAGTTTTAATGATATATACAAGAATTATTATACCACATGTGTTATATACATTATTTCTTGGAGTAATTACTTCTACTTTTAGTTCCTGTCTCTCACTACTGTTCTCCCAATCTCATCATAATCGTTTTGTTAGTTTCTAGAAAGTACCCTATTAGGATTTGAATATAATACGTTAAATATTGATAATAATCTAGGAAATATTCTTGTGACTATATTTTAGCTTTCTCAATCCAGAATTGGATTTTTTAATATAGCAGAGAGATGAGAAATACCTTGGTCCTTGATCACAAACCTGGGTTTGAATCATAGCACTGTCTTTAACAAAGACAACTAATTTACTTAATCTCTCTATACTTCCTTTAATTCAGTCTTCTTTTTTTTTTTTTTGAGTTGGAGTCTCACTCTGTTGCCCAGACTGGAGTGCAGTGGCCGCTTCCGGCCACCACAGCCTTGACCTGCTGGGCTCCGGTGATCCTTCCGCCTTAGCCTTCCAAGTAGCCGGAAATACAGGCATGCGCTACCACACCCGGCTGATTTTTTGATTTATTGTAGAGATGAGGTCTTGCTGCCCAGGCGGGTCTCGAACTCGCAGGCTCAGGCAATCCACTCACCTCAGCCTCCCAAAGGTGCGGGATTACAGGCTGAGCCACCGAGCCCGGCTGATTTAATTCATTCTTAAACTAAAGAAAATGCTAACCTTCCTGGGAATGCCAACACATACACATATAGGCATAAAGAATGGGCTTTATATAATACCTTTGGTTAAGCAATTTTTAATAAGCATTATATCCTAAGAAATGAATATTCTAGATTTTCACAGAAAAAGAATGTATTCCAGGGGACACTGAGGCCAGACCTGCTGACTCACATCTGTAGTCCCAGCACTTTGGGAAGCTGAGGCAGGAGGATCACTTGAGGCCAGGAGTTCAAGAATGTATTCTGGGGGAAGAAATTACATCCTCTCAGAATTTTAGTTCTTTACAATATTTGACTAAAACATACTAGATGAATTCTAACATCAGAAATCATTCAGAACAATAGACGAGTGGAAGGAGGAACAGTAAACTCCCCCAAATCCTAAATTTCTCCCTGACCTAGGGTAGGAGTGAATATAATAAAAAATTCTATAAGATTTCCCAAAAAGCTTACCCTCAAAGAGGCATGACAAAAAACTAACAGTTTTGGTTTTGTGTGTGCTTCTTGCATGCTTTCCAACCTCACCAGCATCACTGCCAGGTGGGCCAGAGGCCTGTGTGTCTTATAGGATCTCTGAGATAGTCTAGACACCCATGATATATCACCTATGAAAGCACAGATGGTTACATTACACTGAATGTATACCTGTCTGTCCACAAAGAGTGGAGGAAAAAGATCCAGAGGGCATATTTATGACTATTGTAAATACTCAAATTTGGAAAGTGTGGCAGTAACTGCAACAGATTTTACCCTGATATTAATTTATAATGATGCCTATATTTCAAAAATCCTAAATCCATGGTTAGATGTGTTTGCAAATCATTTTTGGTCACTATATAATTTCCTTTCAAAACTACAAGTATGGCCTAGGCAGCATAGCAAGACCTTGTCTCTCCAAAAAAGAAATAAAAAAAATTAGCCGGGTGTGGTGGCACATGCCTGTAGCCCCAGCTACTCTGGAGGCTGAGGCAGAAGGATCACCTGAGCCCAGGAGGTTGAGATAGCCAGTGAGCCTTGACTTGCTACTGCTCTCCAGCCTCAAAAAAAAATCCCCCCAAAAAACCCCAAACAAACAAACAAAAAAACTACAAGTAGTTGCTAATCAAAAAGTAATGGGTTAATGTTTCGTCCTTGATTCTCATGCATACAACTTTAGCTTTCTAATTTTCTTCCTATGTTGTATGGAACGAGTTCCTGACATGAAGTCATAAACCAATAATAAAATATGACAATGGGGTTTTATATGAATGCTTCCATTGTTAAAAATTATTTTATTCCAAAGCTACTACTTTCAAGTTCTTTTATTAAAACTATTCATTTTGAGATCAGCCTGGGTAACTTGGTGAGACTGCATCTCTACAATAAATAAAAAAATAAGTCAGGCGTGGTAATGCGTGCCTGTAGTTCTAGCTACTTGGAAGACTGAGGTAGAAGGATTGCCTGAGCCCAGCAGGTTGAGGCTGCGGTGGCTGTGAGCATGCCACTACACTCCAGCCCACGCGACAGAGTGAGATTCTAACTAAAAAATAAAAAGAGATCCTTAAGGTTTTTTTAAAAAATAGGAATGGAATGATTTTCTTTTTCTTTTGTTATCTGTAGCAGTGACATCTTTCATTATAATTTTCAAAACCTCCAAATGGGCCAGGCATGGTGGCTCACATCTGTAATCCCAGCACTTTGGGAGGTGGATGCTGGTGGGTTGCCTGAGCCCAGGAGTTCGAGACCAGTTGGGTGACTTGGTGAGACCATCTCTATAATAAATCAAAAAATTAGCTAGTGTAGTGGTGCACGCTTTTAGTTTCAGCTACTTGGAAGGCTGAGGCAGAAGGCTCGCTGAACCCAGTAGGTGAGACTGTGGTAGCTGTGGGCATGCCACTGCACTCCAGCCTGGGTGACAGAGTAAGACTCTGACTCAGAAAAACAAAATAAATAAACAAACAAAACCTCCAAGCAGAGATTTTAAAAGCAAGGCAGCAGATTAGGAAAATATTGTGGTAAATTTATGTACCTAAAAGGAAATATGTTTATCTTCAAAGTATATTAAATAGATTATTTACACAAGCGAAAATATAGTTAGTAAATAGGCTGTCGTACAGATGTTAAGCCTTGTGAGTAATTAGTGGTGAAAATTAAGAGAACATCATATTTACTAAATTAGCACATCAGAAAAAGCCCAGGGCTAGTTATTCCTTATGAAAATATGATTTTCTAGTTGTAAAATAAGTTGGAATAATATTCTGTTGTGAATATTCTAGATAATAACCAAGACATGTTTAAAATGATCCATTTGTTTTTTATTCATTCAACAAATTTATTTTGAATTACTGATACATATTAGATACCAAAATACATACTTGAAATATAGAGGTTAGCATGACGAGGTCTGTGCTCATGGAGTTTGTTTGTAAAACTGCTAATATTCTTTGATCTGGAAATTTCACTTAAGTGATTATAATATAAGGAAATCAATAAAAACTGACTTTGCATAAAGATATTTATAGATGTGTAATATGTAATTTTAAAAAGCTGAGGGGAACCTCCAAGTGCCTAGAGATTAGAAAATGATAAGTTAGACCACATTGCATTGCCATTAAACACAAACCTGCAAATAATAAGCCCAAAGATAGAACCTAGTTGTATGGACGCTTTGTTTACAGCTACCTAGAAAATTACAGCTGGGGCTTGGCATGGTGCCTCACACATGTAATCACAGCACTTTGGGAGGCCGAGGCAGGAGGATTGCTTGAGCCCAGGAGTTCGAGGCCAGCCTGGGCAACATAGTGAGACCCTGTCTCTACAAAAACTAAAAAAAAAAAAAAAAAAAAAAAAAATTGCCACATATGGTGGCGTGTACCTTTAGTTTTAGTCCCAGCTGCTTGAGAGACTGAGGCGGAAGGATTTCCTGAGCCCAGGAGGTGGAGGCTGTGGTGAACTGTGATTGTATCACTGCAATCTAGCCTGGGTGACACAGTGAAACTCTGGCTAAAAAAAAAAATTACAACTGTACATAGAGTTTGGAAGAAGGCCTAAAGTTGTATTTATAGTTTGTATATGGCAAAAGGGCCTTTAAAATTTTAACTTTTTTATTTGTCATTATATCTTTACTTGGCATTTAGATTTTTGTTTTAAAATGCACAGACACATATATCTCAAAAGACTCCAGTAGTAGAGTTTTGTTTTGTTTTTTGAAATTAGATTTTACCTCTTACTCTGTGGAATGAAGTTTTTAAGAAATGCTGCCAGGCAGGGCACGGTGACTCAAGCCTGTAATCCCAGCACTTT
Source organism: Carlito syrichta (assembly GCF_000164805.1). Classification (NCBI taxonomy): domain Eukaryota; kingdom Metazoa; phylum Chordata; class Mammalia; order Primates; family Tarsiidae; genus Carlito; species Carlito syrichta. Next base: position 11,734 of record NW_007049551.1, read on the forward strand.
GGGAGGCTGAAGTGAGTGGATTGCCTGAGCCTGTGGATTCAAGACCTGCCTGGGCAACATGGTGAGACCCTGTCTCTGCAATAAATCAAAAAATTAGCTGGGGATGGTAGCTTGCACCTGTAGTTCCAGCTACTTGGAAAGCTGAGGTGGAAGGATCACCTGAGCCCAGCAGGCTGCAGAGGCCAGGAACGTGCCACTGCACTCCAGCCTGGACTGGCAGAGTGAGAGTCCACATAAAAAAAAAAAAAAAAAAAAAAATATCCAGGGAAAAACATACACCCACACAACTTTCATTCTAATCATATGAAAGTTGTGTGGGTGTATGTTTTTCCCTGGATATTTTTTTTTTTTTTTTTTTTTGAGTTGGAGTCTCACTCTGTCGCCCAGACTGGAGTGCAGTGGCCGCTCCCGGCCATCGCAGCCTCGACCTGCTGGGCTCCGGTGATCCTTCCGCCTCAGCCTTCCGAGTAGCCAGAATTAAAGGCACGCGCTACCACGCCCGGCTGATTTTTTGATTTATTGTAGAGATGAGGTCTCGCTGCCCAGGCGGGTCTCGAACCCGTGGGCTCAGGCAATCCACTCACCTCAGCCTCCCAAAGGCGCGGGGTTACAGGCTGAGCCACCGAGCCCGGCTTTCCCTGGATTTTTAACTCATTATATGAACTAAGAAGACCTCATGATGTAAGAAGTACATTTCTAGGATCTTATTATTTTATCTATCTCAGGAAAGTATCTTGCCTTATCATTGAGAATGAGAGCTTCCACAGGCTCCCACCCCCACACTCCCTCTTCTCTTTTGGGTTTCCTCAGATGTCACTGCCTGCACCTTGCACAAATGCTGTCTTCTTCTGTTTCTGTGGATGAACTGGCTAAGGCCAGCCCCTCTCTCCTGTTCAGAGCTATCATTCCAGCCATTTACTCCTTTCATTCCATAAAATTTCACCTAGTGGATCTTTTCCGTAAGACTGGAAACATGCTGTTATTTTTGCCACCTTTCAAAGAAATTTTTTTCTGCCTCGCTTTATCTTTTATTTACTTTTCATTTGTTTCTTTTCCTTTACACAAAACAGTTACCTGTATTTCTTCTCTTCAGTTTGTCTCTTCTCATTCTTTTCTGAACCCTTTCCAGGCAGGCTTTCACCTTTACTCTCCACCAGCATTGCTCTTGTCAAGATTGCCACACCTTCTGTGTTGCTCAGGTGTTTGACACAGTAAATGCCTTCATGGATCACTTTTTTTTTTTTTTGACTTCTAGGGCATCATACTGTCCTGGTTGTTTCTTTAGGCTGTTCCTTCTCATTCTCCTTTGCAGACTCCTCCTTATCTTCCAGACCTCTTAACTTTGGCCAGCCCTAGGGATCCCTCCTTAGAGCTCTCCTCTACATTCACTCCTTTGGGGATCTTATTCTGTCTTATGGCTTGGAATGCCTTCTGTGTGCTAAGAACTCCCAAATCTAATTTCCACCCAGACCTCTCTTCTGATCTCCAAACTGGTACCCAACTTCCTACTTTGCTTACCATCTTTCACAAACCAGGTCAGAATATCCCTCCTAGGACTTAGACCAGAAGCATTAGAGTCATCTTTGGTTGTCTGTCACACCCCTCATCCAATCTGCTAGGAAATCCTTTGACTCTGGGTCCTTATTATATTAGAATATCTTTCTTATCTTCCACTGCTATCACCCTGATCCAAAATGCCACCCATCTCTCACTTGGAGTATTTCAAGAGTCTCTTAACTGTTCCTCCTGACTCCTCTATGTTCTTTTCTGTACTTGGCAGCCAGATTGATTCATTTATAATAATAATGTAAGTCAAGTCATGCCACTTCTCTGTTCAGAGCCGCTCGGTAGCTCCCAATAATCAGCACCTCACATGATCTTGCTCCATCCCAGTCTTCTTTGACCTTACTTGCTACTGCTTTTCGTTGCCTCCTGTTCCAGTTACCCCAGCCTCTAGGGCTGTTTACTCTGCTGGGAAGGCTACATATCAATAGCACTCTTTCCCTCCCTTGTGTTTACTCAAGCATCTTGTCTCAGTGAGGTCATGATTGCTCTGCTTAATGTTACAGCCCCCCAGCTGGCTCTCCCTGCTTTATTTTTCTCTGTAGCACTTTTCACTAGTTGATATTTATGTAGTGTTTGTTTCTCTTCACTAGAGTGTAATCTCCATGAAAAGAGGTTTTCACTTTTGTCTTTCCTTTACTGTGGTTCCACCACTGCATAGTATAGTGCCTAGTACACGGCAGGCATCCAGTGATTATTTAATGAATAGGTAAAAGCTAGAAAAGTATAATTCTGGGGAATCATTTCAAACTGAAATTGGACCAAGTATGTTGTAGGAAATTTGTGCAATGGGTGAGAGTAATTAAATGATCTCTAGGGTTGCTTCTAACTCAAGTCTGGTTTCACACTTTTTAAAGTAGTTGGGAAAAAAATAGATATTATTTTTAAGTTCAATTAAGACATTTAAGTCTAACATTGTTCTTAATGCTTGGATGAAATGGATCTCTTCATCTATCTGGAAGCCTGAAAAATGGAAGTTGGTTTGTGTGTGAAAAATGATCTGACAGACTCTCAGGGATGAACTCAGTAATTACATTTACATGTGACAGTGGAATCAACTGGAATGCAAACTTGTTACAGCATGGTGTATATCCTATCCAAATGCTATTAATATTCTAATGTCTTCTGTCTTTCCTGTCAGGGAGATTTGTGGGAGGAGGGACCGAACCTGGGATTAAAGCAAGGGTGGGAGAGGTGGTATTTCACCTAGACCAAAAAGGGACCAAATCAGTTTCCCTTGACCATTACATCATCTTCTGGTGACTCAGCTTTCCAAAAGTTAGTGAATTTTCCCTCTGGAGAATGGTGATAATGAAATTTGACATATATTCTGTGCTCTTTTTAGCAGCCAATCCATATTTCAGATTCTAAGTGAGTTTCATTAAGTAGCTATTGAGCACCTGTATCGGGTCGGGCACAATGTTAGTGGCTTGCGATTCCAAAAATAAGAGACATAACTTTATTTTTCCATTATGGGTCTAATTACAAATTTGGGGGACAAAAAGCATACATTTATGTGTATTATGTGATACATTTTTTTTTGTTTTTTGTTTTGTTTTTTCAATAATATTTTTTTATTATGATGCTGTGGGGTACAGTTAAGGGTTAGGTATACAAATACGTTTCATTCAGGCACCCTATTGATTAGAGGTGCTTCCCATCCCCAGACAGATATTTGCTCGTTAATCCCATCCTCCCCCATAGTTTCCCACTACTGTCAGTATGTGATACATTTTTAAAAGATGGAATTAAATGTACGGAATTTGAAAAATAAATGCCATGATCTTGAGTTGCTCTGATCCTTAAATGATCTAGATTTTAATTCTGGGTATTGAAAAATGTGAATATGTTTCAGGGAAGCCAATCTGTAAGACTTCATAGTAAATGCAGTGGTGCTATTGCTAGTCCAAATTGTGTTAATTAAAACATTGGTCTTAATATTACATTTTAAACTTATATTTGGATATGAATGCTTCAGATCCACGTGAGAAATCATGTTGTCAGACAAAAAAATTATGCAGTGAAGATTCGGCTTGAGTCAGATTTCCCAGTTTGCCATTCTAGTTTTTAATCTTAAAAATCCCTTAAACCCCTCATACCTGTGAAATCATTCTTGCCACCCAATCTTTATTATGCCTTTCCCTATTCCTCCTCTATTATTGCCCATAGGTGATACCCATGTATCATGGATATAGACAGTAATGGAAAGAGCATGCAAGTAGTGTAGCAAAGGTAGCACAGAGGAAGGTTGATGAAGTCTACCTGGAGCTGGCAAGTCAGGCTTCACAAAGAATAGCGTTCTTGCTATTGATAAAATATTTTCTGTTAAGAGCATAGTATAGATCCTAGTACTCAGTAAATATCAGAAAATATTAACTATTATGCTTGTTTTAATTAATGTAAATTTTTCCTCCCATTTTAATCTCTGTTGGAGACAGACATCAACATCTTTGGGACTAGTGAACAAAACCAGACTATGCTGAATTAAGTTTTCCTGGTGTATTAGTAATTGAAACCTCTGTAGGATTATAATTGCATATTAGATAGTATGAGTACAAATGAGGGAGTTACCTAGTTTCACTTTCATGATTCCTGGCAAAGGATAGAGAAATTTTGAAGTTTTCATGGTTTATAATTTGAACCTTGAAATGTAGGATTGGACAGAAAAAAATGGACTTTACTGCATCAAATATATGACATGCCAGTATTCTTTATTGCCAGTAGTTGGCCAATTTCAACTTTAATTGAAGCTCGGGCTTTTGTTACAATGTACAAAAACACAACAAAAGATTCTAGCAATAGGCTTTTAATTTTATTTTACATTTCCTCCTTATCCTGTGGAATAGTTTTAACATTATCAACATAAGTAAATTATAAAGAATGTAATGATATTCAAGTGAATGAGTATACTCTGTCAGTTTTCATCTCACTGCACAAAGTATGACACATGAAGTGGAACTCAGGGATCTTATTCTATGTAACAAAGTTCAATCATGTACCACATAGTGATGTTTCAGTCAAGGACAACAGCATATATGACAGTGGTCCTGTAAGGTTACAGTACCTAATTTTTACTGTACCATTTCTGTGTTTAGCTATGTTTAGATACAGAAATACTATTGTGTTATAATTGTTTACAGTATTCTGTACAGTAATGTGCTGTGCAAGGTTGTAGCCTAGGAATAATAGGCTATGCCATGTAGCCTAGGTGTGCAGTAGGCTATACCCTCTAGGTTTGTATAAGGATACTCTATGAAGTTTGCACAATGTATTTCTGAGACTGTATCTTCCGGGCTAAGCAGTGCATGGTTGTATTTGCTTGTGTACATCTTTACCAAGACTATCTTAATAAAGATTCTGAGACAGTAACTTTGTGATGCTTTTTCCATGTAGTAAGATAAAATAGTCATAAATATAAAGGATGTTATTTATTATGAATGAATAGTGACTGGGAAGAGAAGAACCCTTAAAAAAAAGTTTGTAACCTGATGAAGGAAAACATGAATGTTGGGAAATAACACATGACTTTGTAACCTTTATTTGGTAAGTATGCATTTACTTATTCATCTGTGTGAGAGATCCTTTTGGTCTTAATTTAGAAAAAAATTGTGTTTTTCTAAATGATTCTTATTTTAAAATGTAAATATATATATTAAGCATTCAGAATTATAGTTATTAGTAAGCATTAAAACTTTGCATATGGATAATTCCTGCTGTGGTTAATTACCTTTAAGTGAACATCTGACTGAATCCAACTTAAGCTGAAAGAATTTGCAGACATAAACTCAAAGCCACAGTCAATAAGTTTTTCTTTGTTTTTAAGTGGTCATGAAGATGAGGTGCCCAGATATAAGAAAGATGAGCAAACACTGCCTTAATTGTTCAAAAGGGAATTAATTCTAAGAATTAAGATTAATAAACATGGCAGAACTTCTAAGCAAAATTATAAAATATTATTAAAGTGAAGATTTAGAAGCACTTAGAAAACGTCTGATGATTACTGGGAGCTTTTATATGTTCACCGGACATATGCCTGATTAAACAAGTAACTTTTTTTCTTTGAAGTAATGTTTGGTGGGTATATTAGGAAAATTCTTCTGGTAAAGAATTTGGCATATTCCTTTTATTTAAGATATTTGTAGAACATTTACTTTGTACTAGTAAATAAAATAAATGAGCAGAATAAACTTGTGGGGGATACGGATAACAAGTAATTTCTGAAGACTGGCAAATAAAAAGACAAGGTTTAGCTGGATGCTTGGTTAGGATTGAAGAGTAGACCCACATAGTCTCTAATGGGTGCAGCCAAGAGCTCAGTCCTTCAACTCCATGCATATCAAATCTGGGGAGCCCAGACCAAACAGGTGACTGTTATGCTTAATAACAGAGTTAGTATGAAAAATAATTTTGACCAGGCGCAGTGGCTCAAGCCTGTAATCCCAGCACTTTGAGAGGCTGAGGTGAGAGGATTGCCTGAGCCCAGAGGTTCGAGACCAGCCTGAGCAACTTGGTGAGACTTTATCTCTACAGTATATCAAAAAATTAGCCGGGCATGGTAACTCATGCCTGTAGTTCTGGCTACTTGGAAGGCTAAGGCAGAAGGATCACCTGAGCCCGGCAGGTGGATGCTGGGGCGGCCATGAATGAACCACTGCACTCCAGCCTGGGCAACAGAATGAGACTCTGACTCAAAAAAAATAGTAATAATTTTAAGATAGTGGAATGCTGTTAAAAATCCAGAAAGTTAGAATTAATGGAATATATTTATAATAGGTATATCTATCTTTATATCTTTTACATTTCAAATATATATTGCAATGCTTCCTTTGATCCAGACATAGACCTGACCAACAGTGAGACAGATGCCTTCTAGTGAATGTTAGAGAGTTGACAAGTCAATGCAGGGAGGCTGTCAATGCAGTAAGGTACAGAGTGTCCTCTCTGTTGAGGGGTTGAAGGAGACATCTTCCTTCTGTTCAGAGCCTGACTGGAGGGCCCTGTCCCACGTGACTCTAAGATTCTCAGGCTTCCTCAGTGATAACAATCAAGAAATTATTTTGTCAAACCTGCTAGGGAACTTGTCTTGTAAAGTGGAAATCCTCAAGATCTCAAATTACTTAAGAGGAAAAATAGTGTCCCTTTTTTGGAACTTCCTATCAGAGTTTAGTAAAGGTTGGTTGGCTTGCTGACAACACCTGAGTCATTTTATTTTATTACTTTTGGTTCATGTCTTTTAAATTATCAAATTAACTTTTCTGGAATATATTTTAGGTCTGTTGTTATGAAAACAAGAACGTTGACTTTATGTTGTTCTTTTTACAAAGAGTTTGTAAAGGACGCCGATGACAACTCTGAAAAGCCGTATACCTCTGACACCCTCTGAAGCTCCTCAATTCTCTTTTGACTCTTCAAATGATTCATTCTGCCATTTGTATGATTCCTCTCAAGAAAACTAATTATTTAGTGTTCTTAAGGTGATTGACTTGCAAATAATCTTGTGCTCTTAAGCACATCTGGTAAATTTTCCAGTTTCTGAAAACTAGAAATTTTTTCTTCACTCTAGTAATTGACTTATTTAGATTAGAAATTCAGAGATTAATAAAGACTCTCAAAACCAATAGATAAAGGCTCCATACTACATATTTCACGATGCTAGGATAAACATTCATCTTTAGTTTTTTGTTATTAAAATATTTCAATGAAGAAATTACCTCGTGAAAAACAAATGCCAGCAATTTCCCACACATCTCTTCTGGTGTTTGGGTTCCCAGAACCTCCCTCCCCAACTTCTTGTCTCCCCTCTACCACACTTTGGTGTTTTAGTATTTCTCAATCTTATGTATGTCAGTAAAGACTTTTTTAGAAAGTGTTGTCATGTTTATTGATCTCTAACATACAATATAAGTAGTGTACTTGCTGTGTCAACACAGCTTCAAGTTCTACCAGTCGACTGACACCCTCAAGTCCCACCCACATAGAGCTTCGGAACTTTGACATCTGTTCTGGTAATATTTGCCTTTCCTCAAGAGATACCCATTATATGTGAGTGCTTCACAAAGAGAGAAGGTATTTTGAAAAATTGATGATTCTTCCCCAAACAGTTGAATGACTAGTCAGCTGCAATTTCTTCTGACTTGTGGTTTCTCTTAATATACAATATTGTGGTCAGTTAGAAAGATAGCAATTTTAAAGTGGTCTTAGATCACTGTTTCTGTGTCATCTTTTTCAGTTTAGATATTGATGTGTTCATGTCCTACCAAGCAATTGTTTTAAAACTGCCTGCACTTTTGGACTTACTGTCTTTAACTGTTCCCTTTTTCAGCCTCATGTGCTAAAAAACATGTTATGCCATGTACTCCTTTTCATATAAGCATATTTTCAGGCCATTTAAAAAAGAATACTGTCTCACAGAGTCATAGTGAGAAAACAAATGAGACAAACTGTATAGAAAGCTCTTAGAACAGCACCTGGTACTTCATAAATATACATACATGCTATTGCATTTTAGTTTGGACATACGTAGCATGAGTCTTCCTCAGTGGAATTGTGTAAAAGTATATTTATACTAATCATAGTGTGAGTTGTTCCATGAACTTATATAAATTACTAGCCCCTTCTGAGCCTTAGATTTCTCAGCTTTATCCACTTCATAGTGGTTTATGAGTATCACATTACATTACATTGGGATAGTAAGGATAACTCCCTTGTAGTGTTGGCTCCTCTGCTCCTCTATGAATCAGGGTCCCTTAAAGACAGGGACAATGTTTTGTTATTTTTGTATTCATTCCAGGGTCTGTTACAGCTCCTGGCACATAGTAGGAAATTAATAAATGCTTGTAGGAGAAGTGGATGGGAGCGTTGAGAATAAGAAAGAACAGAAGGAAGAAAAAAATGTATATAAATTTTTCTGTTGGGAGTAACTTCTGGGGAAAAAAAGGCTGTTTGAAAGCCACATCTAAAATAAAAACTCAGTTCTTTTAATTTAAAGCGTTCTGATATTAACTTCTAAACTGTTGTACAACTAGTACTGTGAACACTTAATGACTGAAGAGTGGAAGAAGCACAGAGGGAAATAGGGAGACTGCAAGAGAAAAGAGAAAGGAGACAAGGGGCAAGGTATTTAATGAGCACTATGAAAATACTATATTTTAAACCTCAAGTTACACTGTTGAGAGTGGCTTCAGAGTCTTCACACCAATACAAGGGCCTTTGGAAAGCCAATTTGATGATGAACTTAAAAAAAATACATAATTTATTATATGTCTTTAAGTCTTTGGTGAATCCTTTCTGAAGAGAACTTCAGCCAGAGTTGTTATTAAGGGGTGGAAGGTTGAGGGAGAGTGTGAGTGTGGTTGTGTCTTTAGTAACCGGAGCACACTATTTGGTTTTGGTGTCTGATGAAGTCAGCCTGAGGGCTGAATGCATTTTGTCCAGTGCCACTTCAGAGCTACCCAGCAATTAGGAGGTAAGATGCTGCATTTCTAGGGTTAATTGTTATGTATCTCAAGACCTAATTATGCTTCTCAGGATGAGGTAGGGAAATCGTGTGTCCTGAGGGCTGACCTTTGGTAACTTTATTAGAGAAGACTAGCTTGACAGGTCTCCCTCAGCTTGGAGATTTCTCCAGAAACATACTGCAGTAATAGGTCAAGGGAACAAACCCAGATCTGTCCTTGGCTTTAGAGGCAACAGTTAATCACATTACCTATCACTTGGATCCTGGCACTTATGAATGCCCGGTTCTTGTTACTTGTCTTTCTGCTTGTGGACCAGCAACAACAGTACATCTCTTGTTTCTTCTCTTAGTTTATAGCTCATTAACTTTTAAAAGTATATTCTCTGGAATACCTTCTACTGTTGATGTAATAGGAAAAAGCATGTAATGTCTTTAACCAATGGAGAAAAATATTTCTTGTCCATAGAGATAAAATACGAGAAGAGAGATGTAGCTTCTTGTTTGAGGGCCTGTCTTGTATTGTAGTGTAAGTTTAGTTTTGTCCTTTCTTGACAGATTAAGAAAATAAGTGGCACCAAAGGAAAATACCACATTTTCTTTTATCATGGCAACAAGTGTTTACTTTTACTTATTTTTATGAGTAGGTAAAATGAAAAGTATTCAAATTGACCTGCTTTTCAGAAAGGCGATATCAGGTAGGTAGTAGGTAGGGGAATTAAAAAAAGTCACCCTCCAAAGCCACCTGCATTTTGATTGCCAAATACATCCATTGTTGATGCCTGGATTTCCCAGATGCCATCACTTCAGAAGTTTCCCATCTTTTGCTCTTGCTTAGAAGGCAGGAGGGAGTGTGGAAGAAACATGAAATATGAAGTTGGAAATCTTTTCTTTCTTTTACATTTTACTTAATCGTGATTTTTGAACAAGTCATATAATGTCTCTGATCTTGCTTTCTTTTCTGTAAAGTAAGATTTTTATTAGATGATAGGTAAATTTTCTTCTAACAAGGGCAATTCATTGGTCAGACAGGAGGAAAGTAAAAGGAATACTGTCATGATCTGCTGCTGGATGCTGTGAGTGTAAAAACATACTCGAGTGTTTTTGTTTTTTGTTTTTTCCTTTTCTCTCACTCACAGCAATTAACACAGAAAACTACTGTGCCAAACGTGGGGGATTTCTCCTACCAATAAAAATTGAGCAATCAGTTCTGTTATAGACATCAGCTGCTGGATATCTTACAGTTCACACAGGTTTTGGGATCATCTCCACTGCCCCTCTCTGCCCCCGACACCAGTCTCAAATCCAGGCCTCTGGAACTTCTGACTAGCTTCAAGTTGAAGTTCCCATGATACCCTCTTTGGGTTTGATTAATTTTTTAGAGCAGTTCACAGAATTCAAGGGAAACACTTATGTTTACCAGTTTATTATGACAGGTGTTTTAAATAATACAAATAAACAGATGAAGAGACACAGGGCAAGCCCTGGAAGGTCCTGAGTGCAGTCCTTGTGGAGTTGGTGTGCCTCACCCTCACAGCACCTATATGAGTTCTTGTTCCCTTCCTGTAAGCCACCATGTGTTCAACTCTTTGGAAGTTCCTGAACCCAGACCCTTTGGGTTTTTTAGGAAGCTTCATTGCATAGCATGATTGATTAATTATTGGCCACTGGGGATCAACTCAACCTTCAGCCACTCTCCTCTCCCTAGGGGTTGGGGGGGTGGGATAAAAGTCCCAACCCTCTAATCCTGCCTTGGTCTTTCTAGTGACCAACCCCATTCTGCAGCTACCTGGGGGCATACAAAATGACACCACTTTGGAGAGTCTAAGAATTTTCAGAGTTGTATGCCAGGGAATGTGATTGAAAACCAAATATATATTTCACAGTATCACAGACACAGAAAACAGGGTGTCCGAACCTTAAGAGGAGAGCTTAGTCCTACTCCCTACTCTCATACAATTACAAACTGCTGAGTAGATAACATGATTTCGTTTTAAAAATGAAGCTCTAAACCCAGTGCAGCTCTGTAAACACACACACACACTCTACATTTTTTTTTTTTTTTTTTTTTTGAGTTGGAGTCTCACTTGGTCGCCCAGACTGGAGTACAGTGGCCCCTCCCGGCCACCGCAGCCTCACCTGCTGGGCTCCAGCGATCCTTCTGCCTCAGCCTTCCGAGTAGCCAGAATTACAGACATGTGCTACCACGCCTGGCTGATTTTTTGATTTATTGTAGTGATGAAGTCTTGCTGCCCAGGCGGGCCTCGAACCCGCGGACTCAGTCAATCCACTCACCTCAGCCTCCCAAAGGCGCGGGATTACAGGCTGAGCCACCAAGCCCGGCTACACGCTGCATTTACTGTAAACATTTTAACTTTTAGTAGAATGCTGTTTCCCTCCATTGAAATTTGTTTCAGTTCTGGATAGCTCTTCATTTTCAGTTCCCTGACTTGGGTTGAATCCTGTTATTTGACCCAGCCCAGTGAGCAAGCTTGTATTGCTGGCAATTTGTGTGTTTCTTGTTATTTAAGACATCTTGCTGAAGTTGAAGAGTGTACTCTTTGAACGAGTGCTTTTTAGTGGAAAACTGTTACATTAAAAAGTGGCTTTGTGTTTTTATAGACCACACAATTCTAAGCCAACTGACACAGTTTCTAAATAGCTATTGGTGGGTAGAACACACAGGGTAAGTACTTAAGAGTCTGGTTCTAGTAGTTTGAAGTATTTGTAAGAAGAAAGCACAGCTTGATCCAGGTCTGGAGTTTGATAATTTTTACAGTGTCTTAGAATAGATTTGAGGTTTTGCTCTTACCCTACCATGTGTGCACTTCATCTTTAATTAGATATATTTAAAAATATCAGTTAAAGAGTATTTGGCCTGGTATCTAATATTCTGATACTGTTGGAATACCTTTTTCTGCCTTCCAAATCTATATTTGTAGCTGTACTATATACAGCAATGGTAAATTGTTGGATTTTAAAATATAATGAATCTGGTGCTGGTCAAATAAGAGTAAGTCTTCCACAGCCTATCACTCCATTAATTACGACTAAAATCTCTAGAAATATTCCAACCACACCTGAGGACTCTGAAAAGTAGACAGCAGCTGGTTGGGTAGAGAAAGCAGCCTTTGAAGACAAACTATTATGACAGTGAATTTACTGTTTGTATCATGTTTTCTTCCTTACTTTGCTAGCTTTAATTTTTGTGTGGTTGAATTCCAGGACTGCCCATCAAAAGTGTACTGAATTTAAAAAACAATGTGGTACATATACGATGGAACATTATGCAGCCATAAAGAAGGGCAAAATTATTGACTTTGCAGCAACTTGAATGAATTTAGAATCTATCATATTCAGTGATCTATCACAGAAACAAAGAACTGAGTATCACATGTTCTCATTCATAAGTGGACCTTGAACAATTGTGATACTATAAGAAAAGGATTGGCAGTAGTGGGGATCTGCCGGGGGGAGGGGGGTGCATACCTCATCAACAAAAGAAAACCGTCTCCTGCAGAAGGCAGGGCAGTACTTGTGTTCTGAACTCAAATAGATTGCTAAAACAAAAAACAGCATGCTAAAGGATTTTAACAGGACTGAAGACTAATAACATCATACTCGATATGTCCAGAATATAATCCAAAAGTACTTGAGTTATCAAGGCCCAGGGAAATTTGACCAGTTCTTAGGAGAAAAAACAACAGATGCTCTCCACAAGGTGATCCTGATGATGGGTTTATCATATAAAAGCTTCAAGCAACTTTTATGATCCAGGAGATAAAGATGAGCACTTTTGAAATAAATGAAAAGATAGACATTCTCAGCAAATAATTAGAAACTCTAAAAAAGGAAATTTTAGGACTAAAAAATACAGTATCTTAAAAATTTATTGGGTAGATTTATTAGCAGAAGGGAGATGACAGAAAAGTCAGTGAACTTAGGTAGATAAGTAGAAATTATTCAAACAATAAAAATGATCTAAAATACGATAAATTGGAAAAAAAATGAACTGAGCCTTAGGAATTTGTGGGACAATATTAGAGGATCTAACATTTGTGTCGTCAGAATATTAGAATAAGAGGAAAAAGAATGTCAGAAGAAAAAATATTTTATGAAATAATGCCTGAAAACTTCAAATTTGGTGAACAACACAAATAGAGTCAAGAAACTCGACAAACATTAAATGGTGTCAATTCAAAGAAAGCCATGTTCAGATACATTATAATCCAATCACTGACAATGAAAAAATAGGACCAGGTATGTAAAGAGCTTGGAAGTCAGTGCTCTATCCTATCAAGCAAAAAGTTGGACAGTCTGAAAAGTCAACAACTCTTCTTAGGTCCAAAAGAGAAGTGAGGTCATAAGTCATACTATCCCCCAAATTGGAGAGACCCACAGTGGATACAAAGAATCTCAACTTACTGAATCTCAATTTACTGGAGCAGAAATCAATTAGAAAAAACCACCACGGGAACCAGTACTTGGGTGGGAAACTTATACTTTACTTGACAAATTGTTGGAGGCGCAGTCTGAGAGTTAAAAACTCCAGGGGACCTTGCAGCAGGGGGTCCCTTATATTTTTGTGAGTTTTGTGGTGTCAGATTCTCACATTGAATATGGGAGAAAAATCCCCTTATGCTTATGGCACGGGAATGGGGAAAAGGAACCATTTTAAAATGTATTAGAATATTCTGTTTGTTTTGTTTTGATAAGGTCGGCCTCAGAAAAAACTAGTTAGACAGAACCTAAGTGGCCTGAGGTAAGGGAAATACCCAATTGTAGTCCTCACTGGCCTTCCATTTGGAAAAAGGAAAATACCAAACTCCTGCACCCTTCAGCCACACTGTCCCATCTAAAGGAGGAGGGAACTGTGATGTACTTGTGAAGTTCACAGCTTCAGTAAAGATTGAGACCTAATTATAGGACTGTAGAATGCTTCCCTCCCCCTAGGCCCAACCACTACATTACTAATGACCTATTTATATTAATTCTATTTAACCAATATATCATGTCTGCCTATCAAGGAAAAATTACAAGCATACTAAAAGAAAAAAAAAAAAACGGGTTGATGAGACAGCAAGCATCAGATCAAATTAATATGTGACAGGGATGTTGGAATCATCATATTGGGAATTTTTTCTAACAACTATGAACAATATGCTAAGGGCTTGCAAGGACAGATGGGTAATGTAAACAGATAGGAATTCTAAGAACCACTAAAAGAAATTATAGAGATCAAAAACAATGTAACAAATGAAGAATGCTTTTGATAGGCTTATTGGTAGACTGGGCATTGGTGAGGATGGAATCTCTGAGCTTAAGGACATTTCAATAGAAACCAAAACCGAAAAGCAAAGAGAAAAAATACTGAAAAAGAAATTGTTCCAGAATATTGCAGAACTGTGACGCAACTAGAAGAGGTGTAACATAAATGTAAGAGAATACTAGAAAGAAAGGAACAGAAGAAATATTTAAAGCAATAATGACTAAGACTTTTCTAAAATTAATGTGACAGCAAACTACAGATCCACGAAGTTTGTAGTACACCAGAAGGATAAATACCAGAAAAACTCCATCAAAGTACATCATTTTCAAATTTCAAAAAATAAAAGATAAAAAATTCAGAAAGAAGCTTAGAAGGAAAACACCTTACCTACAGAAGAGCAAATATAAGAGTATCTTTTCCTCAGAATCTGTGCAAGCAAGAAGAGAATGGAGTAAAACATTTAAAGTGCTGAGAGAAAAAGCTCCAATCTAGAATTCTGTACCCTGCCAAATTAATCTTTCTACAGTGAAGGAGAAATAAAAATGTTCTCAAAGATTGAAGAAGTTTGTAGCCATAGACGCACCATACAAGAAATATAAAAAGTTATTTTGAAGGAAAATGTTGTAGGTCAGAAACTCAGATCCACATAAAGGAGGATCATTGGAGAAGGAATAAATGAAGGCCAAATAAAACTTTTATTCATAGTTGATCTAACAGACTATTTGAAATAGCAACAATATATTTGATTGTGTGTGTGTGTGTGTGTGTGTGTGTGTGTGTGTGTGTATGTGTGTGTATGCTCATGTATATGTGAAAAGAATGACAGAAATGGTACAAGGGCTAGAAGGGGGAGGTAAGTCCTCTACATATGAACATATGAACCTTAAAGTTACAAATGTTAATGATGCCACCTGCTTTTTAAAAATGTATTTCTCTCCACCAGATGTCAGTATAGCCCATTAAATACAGTACTATATAGCTGATTGTGTTAATTGGGTACCTAGGCTAACTATGTTGGACTTAGAATGAATTGGACTTAACAAATGCACTCTCAGAACCAAACTCATTCTTTTGTTGGGGACTTTATGCATTAGCATTATCTTGCTTTTATAAAGTACCCATACTACCTATGAAATGGTATAGTGGTATCTGAAATTGGACATAGATTAGTTGCAAATATATGTTGCAAGCTCTAGGACAACCATGAAAAAAAGTAATAAAAGAAGCATAACTGATATGCTAAGAAAGGAGAGAAAATAGAATCATATAAAATACACACTTAAAGCCACAAAAGGCAGAAAAAAAAGTGGAAGACAAAACTAACAAAGAACAAAGATAAGAAATAGAACACAATAACAAATATGGTAGACATTAACTAATAATCACTTTGAACTCCAGTGGTCTAAATTGTACCAAATAAAAAGCAGAGATTGTGAGAGTGGATTAAAAAACAAGACCCAACTATGTTGCTGTCTACAAAAAACTAAATTTAAATATAAAGACACACAGACTAAAACGATGGGAAAGATATACCACACTAACACTAATCAAAAGAAAGCGAGATTAGCTGTTAATACCAAAGTAGTTTTCAAAGCAAGTAAGGTTGTCAGGAATAAGGAGAGGGGCATTCCACAATGGTGAAGAGACCAGTTCTTCAAGAACACAGAACACTCCTTAATCTGTATGATGGAGCACCCCCCCCAAAAAAAAACAGAATTATTTTTTGGAAGGCCCCTTGTAGAACAGGCTTCCCCTGCTTGGTAAGTGTTCTAAGAACCTATCAGCATCAGTGTTCCAACTATCATTGCTATGAGAGGGTGTGTTTGGCTCAGTGAAATTTTTTTTTGGAGCCTTCTTTCAATATGTTTGCCCATTTTATATGGGTGATTTGTGAGGACATCTGCCCACACCACGTTGAGTGTTCAGCAGTTTTTGACCAAAAGCAGCGTGATCCCCATGCCCTACCCTCCCTATTTACCTGATCTCACCCTGAGTAACTTTTTTATTGTTTTCCTGAATGAAAAAACCATTTAAAGGGAAATGTTTTGCTGATGTGGAAAAGATGAATCAAAAAATTGCGGAAGCACTAAAAGGCATCAAAATTGACAAGTCAAAAACTAAAAATCATCTCAGTAGGTGTATTGCATCAAATAGAAAGTATTTTGAAGGTGACTAGAGTTCAACCATGTAAGAATAAATACACAATTTTTTATAAATTCCATTTTTGGGGAGATTCCCCCCTTGGATGTGCCTAACAACAAAATATTCAAATATTCAACGTGAAAACTGATAAACTATAAAGAGAAAGAGTTGGATCCACCGTTATAGTTGGAGACTTCAATACCCTTCTATCAGAAACAGATAGAAGGGTCATCTGTGAACTACTTCATCCAACAGTAACAGAATATACATTCTTCTTAGCTCAGATGAAACATTCACCAAGATAGGATACATTGTGAACCATAAAACACAACAGAAAAAGAATGGAAATCATGTAATATCTGTCCTCAAACCGCAATGGAATTAAACTAGGTAAAGATAGCTAGGTAGTCCTAAAATACTTGAAGATTAAACAACACACTTCTAAGTAACATGAGTCAAAGTGGAAAACTCTAGAGAAAAAAAAAAATTGAGCTGAAAAAATGAAAATGAAAACAACCTATCAAAATGCAGTGAAAGTAGTGCTTAGAAATTTATAGTATTGAATGTATATTCAATACTGTATATATCTGCAAAGAAGAAAGTTCTAGGATCAGTCATCTAGGATTTCACTTCAGGAAGTCTGAAAAAGAAGAGAAGGGAATTAAATCCAAAATAAGCAGATGAAGATAAATAGTAAGTATTGGAGTAGAAATCAATGAAATTGGAAACAGGAATCAATAGTGGAAAATCAACAAAACCAAAAACTGAATCTTGGAAAGATAAGAATCAGTATTTAGTCAGGCTAAGAGAAAAAGAGAGGACACAAATCATTAACATCAGATGTGAAAGAGGTGACAGCACTATAGATCCAATAGACATTTCAAAATGAATCAAGGTATACTATAAGCAATGCTGTCCCCACAAATTTTAAAACCTAGATGAAATGGACCAATTTTTTGAAAAGTGTACCAAAACTCACATAAGAAGAAATGCACAATATGATTAGCCTTATATTTATTGAATACATTGAATCAATAACCTTCCAAAACAGAAAGCACCAGGTTCAGATGACTTCACAGGTGAAGTCTATCAAATATTAAGGAAGAAATGATACCGGTTGTTTATTATCTCTTTCAGAATATGGAGGCAGAGGGGTAATTTCTGACTTATGTTATGAAGCCAGTATTACTTGAATACCAAAACCAGACAAAGACCTTACGAGAGAGAGAGAGAGAGAGAGAGAGAGAGAGAAAAAGAGAGAGAGAGAGAGAGAGAGAGAGAGAGAGAGAGAGAATGAGAATGAGAGAGAATTATAGACCAGTATCAGGAACATAGATGCAAAAAAACCATCAATGAAGTATTACAAAATTGATTTCAGCAACATACAGAAAGACTTATAAATGGTAACTAAGTGGGATTTTATCCCAGGTATGCAAGACTGGTTTAACTTATTTTTTTTGAACCCCTCCCCCCAGTTTAACTTTTAACATCAATTAATATTACTTAGCATATTAACTGACTAAAAAAGAAAAGTCACACGATCATATGACTGCATGCAGGAAAAAGCATTTAAAGCATTTGACAAAATCCAACCGTCCATGGTAACAGCTCAGTAAACCAGAGGGAGAGGGAAACTTCTTGAACTCAGTAAAGAAAATCTACAGAAAACCTACAGTTAACATGATACTTAATTGCAAGAAACTAGAAGCTTCCTCACTAAGATCTGGAATAAAACAAAGATGTCCTTGCTCACCATTTTCAGCATCTGGAAGTACTGGCTACTGAAAGTTCTAGTTAATATAGTAGACGGGAAAAGGAAATAAAAGGCCGATAAGTAATGAAGACATAAAACTCTCTTTGTTCTCAGATGACATGACTATCTATGTAGAAAATCTGAAATAATCAACAAAAATTCTTGGAATTAATAAGCAGTTATAGCAAGGTTGTAGCATACAAGTTTAGGATATAAAAGTCAACTGCCTTTTTATGTACCAGCAATAAGCCAATGGAATTTGAAATTAAAAGCAAAAGTTTAGAAAATAAAAAAGTTACAGTAAGCTAAGGTTAATTTAATATTGAAGAAAGAAAAGTATCTTTATGGATATAGTGTAGCCTACATATATATTGTTTATAAAGTCTATAGGTAGTATATAGTGATGGTCTAGGCCTTCACATTCGTTCACCACTCAATCACCCAGAGCAGCTTTCAGCCCTGCAAGTGCCATTCAAGGTGAGTGCCCTACAGGTGTGCCTTTTAATCTTTCATATTGTAATTTTACTGTATTTTTGCTTTGTTTAGATACATTACTTTATGGGGTCACCAAGGTTCTGGCCTTTACTTTCTCAGGTCTGCAAAGTTCTGATTGAGTTAATTAGGAATAAGGGTGATTATTTTCACTAACTCAACCTAAGACAAACTGAGAAAAGACCATAATTTTTTTGTAAAGTAAGGAGAAGTGCCAAGTGAATTGAAGAGCTCTTTGTTGCTGGTCAGTGTTTTGGGTTTTTTCTTCTTTCTGTCTTTCAGCAGAAGGGTCTGTCACTTTCTCCCTTGCGGAAAGTTGTTTGGTGAACTTGTAATCAGAACAAAGGAATTATTTGTGTGCCTTGTACAATGTACTTGGTGATTGATAAAGGTTTGTTTATTTTTCCTGTTTATTTCCAATAAAGAGAGAAATCTACCAAATTAAGTAGAACCTTTCACTGGTTTGTCAGGGAACTTTGCTCTCTCTGCCAGAGTCACTTTGACAGGTCTTTGACTAAGGCTTTTTTGTTGTTGTCATTATAGATTTCATACAGACTAACTGGCCTTCTGACATTACTCTGTTCAGATGACTACTAATATGACAAGTTAGGTTACATCTTATTCCCTTTATGCCTTCCTGAGGGGATATTCTTACTATTTTCACTTAAGATACCTTGGTGTTTAGAAATCTCCATTCAAGAATTTATTTATAAATTACCTCTTAGGGAAAGGAACCACAGTTATAGTAGCATTCTTATCGTGATTACAAATAGCTCTCTTACACTGATTACATGTGAGAAATAATGAGCAGTAAAAATTTGGGGGTGTACATATTGATTTAATGAGAAACCTGTTGATTAACTTCACACTTAGGAAGTCGTAGCAAGTAAGCAGTGTGGGATTGATGCTTTGTCTGAAAAGAAGTTTAATGGGCAAATAATTAGATGAAAAAACATGAAGTGTTTGTTAGATGGATAGAAAAACTACTGAAAGAAACTGCTTTCTGTAGAAACTAGGCACCCTTCTGTCCTCTTTTTTAAAGTCACAATACTAATTAATATATTCTGCATTTCCATGGTAACAAGATAGCATCTGTAAAATGCTTGTAATTTAGTAGTTGCTAATGGATTAATATAAAAGGTACTATTAACAGAAATGTCATCTATTATATTGGAGACCATAGTTCAGGAGACTTTTCTTTTTTCTCTGACTTCCTGTCTTCATATTGCTTGACACATGTAAAATGTACATAGTTCATAAAAATATTTCATTTTATTGAATGGATACAAAAGAAAAATAACTTGATTGCTGAATACCACCAAAATAATTGTTTAGAAACATTTAGTGAATAAATATAATATGAAGTACCATTCATTAAGCTATATGCACTTATTTGGGTGTAATATTTCTGCAAGTAGCTACCACAAAGAGTTTGAGATCTTAGATAAATTCAGTTTTTTTTCTCTCTTTCTTTTCTCCCTTCCCTCTCACTTTCCCTTCAACAGACACTAAGTACCTAATATTTGCAAAATTCTTCTAGGTTCTCCTTGTACTTTATTTTTATAACCACTATGTTATCATGAAGTATATAATTATCTATTAGCTAAGCCCATATGAGATGCATAAATATATGAGAGACTGTTTCTGCCCTTTTTTTTTTTTTTTTGAGTTGGAGTCTCACTCCATCGCCCAGGATGGAGTGCAGTGGCACCCTCACAGCCACCCCAGCATCGACCAGTTGGGCTTAGGCAATCCTTCTGCCTCAGCCAAGTAGCCGGAACTTCAGGCACCCAGCTAATTTTTGATATATTGTAGAGATGGGGTCTTGCCAAGTTGATGGGGCTGGTCTCGAACCCGCGGGCTCAGGCAATCCACTTGCCTTGGCCACCCAAAGTGCTGGGATTACAGGCTGACCACTGAGCCCAGCCATCTTCTGCCCATTTTATGTCTAGAGATCACTAAACATGGTTGTTCTTGATTCATTTGTTCCCTAGGTGCCAAATTTCTTATAGGTAGACACTGAGGTTAGCTCTTAATTATTCAGATACTGTCTAGCCCTTTCTCGATGATTTGTTTAGGTGTTATTTTATTGTGATTTTTACCTTCCATCAGTGAATGAATTTTTAAAAAATGAGAACTCAACTTATGTTAGTTATTTTGATAATTATCAATTATATCTCATTACATTTTGTGGAGTGCTTTCATGATTTTTAAATTTATGGAAACATTTAAAATTCAGAAGGTTAAACTTTATGTGAAACAAAGTATTTGTTCATCATAACAAGAGTGGACAATTTTCAAAAGAATCAACCTGTCTATGGGATTAAATAGTGACGAAGAGGAAAAAAGAGGAAAAGTCAATAGAAAAATTGGTGTTTATGCCAAATATTCTTGTACTAAGTAACATAAAGTTTGGGGAGAGAGAAAAAACATGCAGGTTTGTTTGCTTTGATATTAGGAGTAGTTTCTGCAGCCTATCAGTGACCTGAATAGATATATAATAAATTATTAATTGGTAGTAAATTAGTATTAGATTTAAGAAGGAAAAAAATGAGTAGAATGCTATATGTCAAGGAACATGGCAGAATGATATTAGAAATTACCACTTATTCCGTGGAATTAGTAAGTATGTATAAATAATAAAAAATAACTAGTTAAAGAGGATTTTGAAAATAATAGTAATTGTGTTACTATATTTAAATAACAATTATTAAAGTGTAAAGTTATTTCAGATAAACATAGTTCTTAGATATAAAATACAGTATAAATTCTTTAATTATGGTTAAGAATTTTAATTTAAGAATGTAGATAGCACTTATGCTTCCCCATACCTTATCTAATTGAATCCTAAATCCTCTAACTTGAGTTAGTGAATTGCCCCCAATTTGCACATTTGTAAACTGGGAGTCAGATAAGTTACATAATTTGCCCATAGTTACATATGAAGCCTAAGGGATAAAACTGCAAATCCATTATTGTCTGTTATGAAATTCAGATATGTTGTTCTCTGCCTTTGCCACATAGCATATATGATTTACTTTAGTAGTTTATTTAAATTAATTTTCCTAGGAATTGTAAAACTAAGTCTTTAGGATTTTTAAATCTCATGGTTTGAGAAAAAAGCTTTTTTTCCCCACAACTTTTATTATGTGGCTCTGATAGCTCTTCATTAAGATTTAGCAATTTTCCCTTCATTAATTTACCTCATTTCAAATCGCAGACCTACTTCTTTCATGCAACTGCCTTGACAACCCAAAGCTATCTTTCCCCACCTATGAACTCAGGAGCTCTATTATAATTATTCAGTTAAATTAATTGATTATGTTTTTCATCTCCAGCCAAATTACAGGCTCCTTTGTATTTTGTACATTTTTATGTGTAGGCATAGCATTTTATTCTGGTATGTATAAATATTTTCTGTATAAGCATTGGATTCTTATTGCTCATTTGTATTTTAGTTCTACCTTTTGAATGTGTTGGGGTATCTTCTCATAGTGAATATTCATTAGGCAGAGTTTGAAAGAGCTGAACATCTTTACTACCCTATCCCTTTCTTAAAAGTGCATGTTATTTCTCTGACCATACACTCATGTAATACTCAGTTTTCCTTTAGGGTAGTTATATTTTAGTCAAGCAGGACTAGAAGGAATGTCTGTGGGTTTGTTTTATGGCTGTGGGTTTGTTTTATGGCTAGCATGCTATGCTCAGAACATCTTGTCCTACCGCTTGTGGTGTTATACATCATAAAATGAAGGCCTGAAACCTTCTGGCCAGACCTCTTTACCTGGAGAGACTGGTAGGTTCTAGGGACTCAAAAAGTTATATTAATAAATCTTTAATCTCAAATAGTTACATCCATTGAGCTGCTTCATTTATTATGTGTGTGTATATGTGCTTTCTTAAATTGTTTTTAATGTGTTGTTTTCTAAAACTCTTTTGAAAAATGTGCCAAGTATAAATACTTTTTAGAGAGACAGGCCACATAAGCATGAATATTCAGATTAACTAGTCTTGTCACTTACTTGGCTATGTAACCTTGGGTGTTTTGTCAGGCTTCAGATTTTGTAGCTTGCAGTGGGGCTAACAATACGTATTTAAAAGTGCTGTTGTGAGATGTTAAGGAAAGCATGTATGTAAAATCTGGTGGGTATTCAAGAAATTATCTAGTTCCTGATTCAGCTTGTCTCCATTCTGGTTATGTTTTGTATAAAGTATCACAATCAGACATTCCTAACCTCTGAAAATAATTGGCTCTTTAGGTCACTTCAGGTTGTGGTAGAGAAGTTATAAGGTGTCTATGCCATGTAGAATAGTTATAGAATCCGAGTAGACAGCTATCAGCAGTTTTTAAAGGGGCAGATTTTACAGAATGGCATAGAAATTTGAGTAAGTTAATAGTATCGTCAGAACAATCCATAATTGTGTAATCTCAGCAATTTATTTTCATGTTTATATTCCTGTTCATGTAGCCTACCCTGGACTAGATTGAGCTTCATCTTGCTTTGTGATCTCACTTAAATATTGGTGCTCTACCTTTACATTTTGTAGTGACTAAACTTTAAGCATTTCAAGGTTAAGGATAATTTTATATTATCATCAGTGTACACAATATTGCTGAATGAATTATATTGGAATAAAAAGCTGGAATTGTTTTGCTGAGTCATTTAATTTTAGTTTTTAAAGTATCATTTTAATCAAAATAACATAATTAATTAATTTTTTTTTTTTTTTGAGTTGGAGTCTCACTCTGTCACCCAGACTGGAGTGCAGTGGCCGCTCCTGGCCACCACAGTCTTGACCTGCTGGGCTTCGGCGATCCTTCCGCCTCAGCCTTCCAAGTAGCTGGAACTACAGGTGTGTGCTACCACGCCTGGCTATTTTTTAAAAATTTATTGTAGAGATGAGGTCTCGCCAAGTTGCCCAGGTGGGTCTCGAACCCGTGGGCTCAGGCAATCCACTCACCTCAGCCTCCCAAGGCGCGGGATTACAGGCTGAGCCACCGAGCCTGGCTCAAATAATTAATTTTAAAAATACTTAATTTTGTATTGAATTTCAATTTTGAAAACTTTAACCATCAGTGTGCAGGTTTTTGAAGAATTTCAATAATATCACTAATGATTTATGTGATGTTTGATGTTATTTCTCATCATGAATGCTTGGTGTTTTACAATAGTCTTGAACAGTATCCTTGTTGGAATAGTGGTAATTTTGATGAAATACTTTACTCTGTTATGGTGGGAAATAAATCTTCTGAAGTATTATTATGAGATGTAGGTGGCTTATTATGGATTTTTGGTAATTTTAATAAGGCAGGAATCTGTAGGATACTTACTTGGAATGAGGTTCTCTTGGTAATGAAAAAAAATTTCTTGCACTGTGGGAGTCTACTATCCTTTTCAGATATTGTCATTTTTAGTTTTTCCTGCCTTTTATCAATAAATAATTACTCCACATTAGGTATTTTTATTTAGGTTTGAATGCATCAAAATAACATTTTAAAATTTATTTTTGAAACATGTTAAAGATTTAGGACGACTCAGTTGTGACAAATGGATCTTATATTTTACTTTATTTTATTTTATGTTATGTTATTTTATTTTTGAGTTGGAGTCTCACTCTGTCACCCAGGCTGGAGTGTAGTGGCATGCTGATCACAGTCACCTCAGCCTCGACCTGCTAAGCTCAGGTGATCCTTCTGCCTCAGCCTTCCAAGTAACTGGAACCACAGGCATGTACCACCATGCCCAACTAATTTTTTGACTTATTGGAGAGACAAGGTCTCGTCATATTGCTCAGGCTGATCTTGAACTTCTGAGCTAAGGCAATCCTCTTGCCTCTGCATCCCAAAGTGCTGGAATTACAGATGTGAGCCACTGCGTCTGGCCTGAATCTTATTAAAGCAGGGGCCCCCAGCCCCCAGTCATGGACTGGTAGTGGTCTCTGGCCTGCTGGGAACTGGACCACACAGGAAGTGAGCAGCCAGGGAGCAAGAAGAGTTTCTTCTGTATTTACAGTCGCTCCCCATTGTCACCTGAGCTCTGCCACATTGCCACCTGAGCTCTGCCTCATGTCAGATCAGCAGTAGCATTAGATTCTCATAGGAGCAGCGAAGTCTGTTGTGAACTGTGCATGTGAGGGATTCAGTTTACACTCTCCTTAGGAAACTAATGCCTGATGATCTGAGATGGAGCTGAGGTGGTGATGCTAGAGCTGGGGAGTGGCTGCAAATACAGATTAACGTTAGCAGTGAGGCTTGATTGCACAGTCCCCCCTCCTGAGCCCCCACCTTGTCTGTGGAAAAATTGTCTTTCATGAACTGGTCCCTGATGCCAAAAAGGTTGGGGACCGCTGTTTTAAATTATATTTATAACTGGCACCAAGGAATTCTTGTACAGAGTCCACTGGTGAAAAATAATTCAGTGTTTTAATCCATATTGTTTAAGAACTGACGTTTGGTTTTAACAAAAGTAAAAAATAGTTAATGAAATTACAGTCATTATATTTTCTGTAGTAAGTTGAATAAAACATAAAGTTAAGTCTTTAACATTTTTAGATTTACACACCTTAATTAATTAGTCTGTCGTCTGTGACTTTCTTGTTTGAGTCACTCTTCCATTTATAAATAGCCCTGCTTTGGTAGTCCAAATGAATGTGTGTGGCTATTGTCATTCCATTGCTATGGCAATTTTGCAATTAGTGGGGAGGTTGCTGGCACACTTCTGGGCAAGGGTTTTGATGTAATGACTTGGAAGTGGAAGAATAAAACCCTTTTCACAGCTGCTGTGAGATTCTGAATAGAGGCATAGCAACTGCTTTTTTTTCAGTTTTTTACTGATTTAGATGTAGACATTATGCGTCAATGAATTGTTGGTAGGAATAACTCCTTGTTCTCCTGCCTATTAAAGAGAAAATAGATTTGGACTTCAAATAAATATTGGGACAGGTTGTTTGTGAAAATTCCAGAAAGTAACCCTGGAACTACTTTTTCTATCATGGTATACTTTGTCTTTAAAACTGGCATTTCAGTTTTAAAGATAATCAGTAATCTGTAAAACTCCAAGGGGAATTTTTTAGTTATTGAAATGTGTGGATTTGTCCAATTCCTTGGGATAAAATAAAAAGTTAATTGGGGGGATTAATGAAGGGATATGTAAAGAACTTGCAAAATAGATACTGGAAAAATGATATTTAATGTCATTTAAAATGTGAGTTATAATGACTTCTTACTCTTGCATCACTAAGTTCTCATACAGGTATATAAAGCAGAATAAATAATTCAAGCTACCAAAAGGAGAAGTTGTCTCCAAATTTAGAGCAAAATTAATGTTAGTGTTGCCTACAAAGATTTTAGGAAAATTTTTCCCATTCAGGTTGAATTTGAATGTTTATAGTAAACCTTTTCAGTTTTATTTTTTTCTAACAGCATAGTACTTTTTTAAACATATAGAAGTCCTGTATAATTTTTTTTCTATGAAATGAAAGATTATACTATGTATGCAGTAAAATTTAGTTTAGCCATTGTTTTCTGTTTTGAAAGTATTCCTAAGATATTTTAGAGTTGACTTTTTAATTTTATTTTTAATTAAAAATGTCTTTTTCTCATTTGTTTCCAAAAAGTCCTCAAATATATAAAATTAGATATGCTTTTTTCTGTTTTGCATTATTAGCAAGTAATCAATATTTCTCCTTCACATCAGCCTCCATGTTTACAAATGATGGACTTTTTGCATTTGCTTTATGAAGTTACAAAAGTAAGAAAATAAGAATTGTAGTGTTTTCATGAATAATGATTTTGATTGCTGGTCAGGACACTACCCCCACCATCAGCTAGGGTAGATGAAATTGAAAAATTGGCCAGGCACAGTGGCTCAAGCCTGTAATCACAGCACTTTGGGAGACCGAGGTAAGAGGATTGCCTGAGCCCAGGGGCACAAGACCAGCATGAGCAATTTGGTAAGACCTCGTCTCTACAATAAATCAAGAAAAATTAGCCAGGCGTGGTGGTGCATGCCTGCAGTTCCAGCTACTTGAAAGGCTGAGGCAGAAGGATCACCTGAGCCCTGCAGGTCGAGGCTGCATTTGCTGTGAGTGTACTGCTGCACTCCAGCCTGGGTGTCAGAGTGAGACTCTGACTCAAAAAAAAAAGAAAAAGAAAAAAGAAAAAAAATTGTAGATTTTCTCATTACAAAACTATAACCTCTCAAGATCATCTATCTTGTCTCTTAAAAACTCAGTTTGCCAACTCATCTTTGACAAAGCCTCCAACAACAACCACTGGGGAGAGGAAAACTTATTCAGTAAATGGTGCTGGGAAAACTGGCTGACCACATGCAGAATATTGAAACAGGACCCCTACCTATGACCATACACAGAAATTAACTCTAAATGGATCAAAGACCTAAATGTAAAACCTCAAACTAAAAGAATCTTAGAAAACATAGGAGACACCCTTATGGAAATTGGAACTGGGAACCAATTCCTATTCAGAACCCTAAAAGCCAATACCTTAAGAAATAACATAGACAAATGGGACCTCATCAAACTATTGAGCTTCTACAAAGCAAAAGAAACCATCAAGAGAGCAGAGAGACAACCCACCAAATGGGATAAAATATTTGCCAACTGTATATCTGACAAAGGCCTAACATCTAGGATCTATAAGGAACTCAAACACGCCGAAAGGAAAAAAAAAGCAAACAGCCCCATTAAAAAGTAGGCAAAAGACACTTCTCAAAAGACAATATACGGGCAGCCAACAGACACATGAAAAAGTGCTCAACCTCACTCGTCATCAGAGAAATACAAATAAAACCACATTGAGATACCCCAATAAGAATGGCTATCATTAATAAAACAAACAACAACAGATGCTGACAAGGATGCGGAGAAAAAGGAATGCTTCTACACTGCTGGTGGGAATGCACACTAGTGCAACCTCTGGAAGACAGTGTGGCAATTTTTAAAAGAACTAGAAATTGACCTTCCATATGACCCAGCAATCCCCCTATTGGGAATATACCTGGAGGAACTCAAATCATCATACAAAAAAGATACCTGCACGTGTATGTTTGTTGCAGCTCTATTCACAATAGCAAAAGCATGGAACCAACCATGTTGCCTATCGAAGCTGGACTGGATAAAAAAATGTGGTGCATATGCACAATGGAATATTATACAGCCTAAAGAAGGACAAATATATGGACTTTGCAGCATCTTGGATGGATTTGGAGTCGATCATACTCAGTGATCTATCACGGAAACAAAGAACAGAGTATCATATGTTCTCACTCATAAGCGGACCTTCAACAGTTATAATACTGTAAGAAAGGGATTGGCAGTAGTGGGAAACTGTCAAGGTATGGGGGTAGGATTGGTAGTTGAGGACACTGCTAAGGGCGGGAGGGGCATACCTCATCAACAAGGGTACCTGCATAATCACTCTTTGTATACCTAACCCTGAATTGTACTCCACATCTTTATAATAAATAATAATCGAGGATGGGGCAAGATGGCGATGGCATAGGTGAACTGGTGAGATTCTCTGAACGGACCAAGACTTCAAACTGCTGAATAGACAGACTGTAAAGCAGAGGGAAAAGTGAACAAAACCAGAAGACCCTCATAAGGAAGAACAGGTCATTGCAGAAGAGAAATAAAAGCAACCCCACCTTCCCTCAAAAACAGAATTGAAGAGGGGGAGGGAAAGGGGTAAAGGGAGAAAAATCTACAGAAATGAAGAAAAACCAAAAGAAGAGTATGGGTCTCTCTCAGACGCCTGGGAGAGCAGACACTGAGAAAATTGACTTTGGAATACAAACAATGAAAAGTCCCCAGAATGAAGGGTCTCAAAATGCAAATGTAGATATCAAAGCAATAATGGAGAGACTAAAAAGAATTGAGGAGACACAAGAAGAAACTAGGAAGGGAGCTGATATCTGAGATAACAGTAATAAAGAATACTGTGAATGAAATAAATAACAAATTGATAAGCATGGAAAGCAGAATTACCCAAGCAGAAGAAAGAATCTCAGAGCTTGAGGACCAAAATATAGAAATAACCCAAACTCTTAAAAACACAGAAAATAAGCTAAAAAAGACAGAACAAAACCTTCAAGAGATGAGTGACTACCTCAAGAGGCCTAACCTAAGAATAATCGGACTCCCTGAGGCAGAAAGAGAAACAGAGACCACATTGGAACAAACTTTCCACGAGATCATTCAAGAAAATTTCCCTTATCTAATCAGTGATACAAAAATTCAAACACAAGAGATTCAGAGAACCCCCGCAAGACAACAAATGAGAAGACCAACTCCTAGACACATAATAATTCGCCTAAATAAAGTAGGCACAAAAGAAAAAATCCTAAAGGCAGCAAGAGAAAAAGGCCAGATCACCCACCATGGAAGACCAATCAGAATAGCAGCAGATTTATCTGCAGAAACCCTGCAGGCTAGGAGAGCTTGGAGCCCTATCTTCAAAGTCCTAAAGGATAAACAATTTCAACCAAGAATAACCTACCCAGCCAAGCTAAGCTTCATCAGTGAGGGAGAATTAAAATCTTTCCCAGATATCCAATCCCTAAGAACTTATGCAGCCACAAAACCATCTCTACATGAAACACTTAAGAAAGTACTAAACACAGAAGAAAAGGAAAAAAGAACAACGTTCTTCACAC
>NW_007049552.1:0-417 GCF_000164805.1 Carlito syrichta
CCAACTACCTGTCTGTTCTTTTGTCTGCCCATCCATCCACTGTCTGTCCGTCCACTTCTCTGTCCATCCGTCCATCCATCCGTCCATCCATCCATCCGCCCATCTACCTGTCCGTTTGTCTGCCTATCCATCCACTGTCTGTCCGTCCACTTCTCTGTCCATCCGTCCATCCGTCCATTAATCGGTCCATCCGTCCATCCATCCATCCATCCGTCCATCCGCCCATCTACCTGTCTGTTCTTTTGTCTGCCCATCCATCCACTGTCTGTCCGTCCACTTCTCTGTCCATCCGTCCATCCGTCCGTCCATCCGCCCATCCGTCCATCCATCCGTCCATCCGTCCATCCGCCCAAGTACCTGTCTGTTCTTTTGTCTGCCCATCCATCCACTGTCTGTCCGTCCACTTCTCTGTCCATC
>NW_007049553.1:0-987 GCF_000164805.1 Carlito syrichta
AGACCTCATCCTCTACAATAAATCAAAAATCAGTCGGTCGTGTAGCTCACCCCTGTAGTTCCAGCTACTTGGAAGGCTGAGGCGGAAGGATCGCCGATGCCCAGCAGGTCGAGGCTGCGGTGGCTGGGAGCGACCATTGCACTCCAGTCTGGGCGACAGAGTGAGACTCCAACTCAAAAAAAAACAAGGTAATTGAAAATTTAAGAAACAAAACCAAAACCAAACAACAAACAAACAAAAAAACTGCCCTCTTGTGGCAGACGCTGTAATTGTTCCTGTAATCAGGTCTCTCCTGAAGAGTCACATCTTTCCCTCTCTTCTCAGGAAATGGTGCTAGGGAGAAGGACAGTTGAAGTTGGTGTGGCTGCAGGGCTCCTCTGTAACTCTTCTATGGTCAGGGAGATCTCTGGTGGGGAGGTTCAGGATTGTCTCTTCCCCAGGTGTATCCTCTTACTGGGATGCCACAACCAGGCCTATCCTGGAATGGAGTTCTCCTATTGTGACTGACGTCCAGGCTCCACCTTTGTTTGTCCCTCCCAGTCATGGACCAGCTCTGTGGATCTGACATTCAGAGGATCACTGGGAAGGAGGGGATTTGTGTCAGCCCAAGACTCACCACTGATCTCTTTGGAGTTCTTCCTCCTCCCTTCTGGCCACACGCTTTGTCCCAGAGCTGGTTCAGGGTAGGGGATGGGGTGCCTGGAACTCAGCACTCATCAGGTCCCTCTGAAGTTTGTGCTCTCAGGATATTGCCTTTGGGCCATGATCAAGCCCTGAATAGTTGATCCATCAGTCACAGAGATCGGATCTGTTGGTCCTGCACCAACTTCAATATGGTGGTGGGGTGCCTCTCTTGTCCTCTTCTGTGGAAACTTGCCTCTGGACTGTGTACAGAGCCCTTTCCAGTGCCCTGCCAGGTGCTAAAGGGATAAGGCAAAGCCCTGAACAGTCTGTCTCCTGCTTCAATGGTGTGAGAGCGCCTGGGGC
>NW_007049554.1:0-720 GCF_000164805.1 Carlito syrichta
AGTGCAGTGGCTGCTCCCGGCCACTGCAGCCTCGACCTGCTGGGCTCCGGTGATCCTTTCGCCTTAGCCTTCCAAGTAGCCGGAATTACAGGCGCGCGCTACAACGCCCAGCTAATTTTTTTTTTATTTTATTGTAGAGATGAGGTCTCGCCTGCCCAGGCGGGTCTCGAACCCGCGGGCTCAGGCAATCTACTCACCTCAGCCTCCCAAAAGCGCGGGATTACAGGCTGAACCACCAAGCCCGGCTGAGGAATAGATTCTAATGGAGAGGAATGGAATGGAATGGAGAGAAATGGAATGAAAAGGAATTAAAAGGAAGGGAATGGGATAGAGTAGAACTGAAAGGAATGGAATGAATGTAGTGAAACGGAATGAAGAGGAATGGAATGAAGTAAAAGGAAGAAGAATGGAATGGAGAGTAAAGGAATACAGAGGAATGGAATTGAGTATAATGAAATGGAATGCAAGTGAGTGAAATGGAAAGGAAAGGAATGAAATGAAATGGAAAAGAATGGAATGGCATTCAGAGGAATACAATGGAATGCTGAGGAATGGAATGGAGAGGAATGGAATAGAGTGGAATGGAAGGGAATTGAATGGAATGGAGTGGAGAGGAATGGAATCTAGAGATAGGGAATGGATTGGAATAGAATGGACAGGATTTGTATGGATAGAAATGGAAGGGGATGTAGAGGAATCGAATGGCAATGAATTCAAAAG
>NW_007049555.1:0-700 GCF_000164805.1 Carlito syrichta
GGACTCCCGATGCAGTGCTCTTTACCCCATACAGACAGCCCCACGCCTAATTGGAAGTTACCGTGGTTCTCACTGATGTAACTTTACAGTCTCTTTCAGTGCACGCGTAGTCATAAAGACAAGTGTTATTTCAGAATACAAAGATTCCGTTCAATAAAGAGACAAAAAAAAAAAAAAAAACCACTTAAAAACAAAGACATGGTTCTCATGAGCAAACCTTAGCATGCTGGCATCTGAGGCCAGAAAAATTCAACAGCACAAGAACGGGCCTAGAGGTGTGTACACATTTTCGGATGGTGAGGATAGAAACTACCACACAAACATGGAAAAGACATGCTAAAAAAGGAGTGTTCCCTGCAGGCCCAGGACACACTAAAGAACATCTTCAAATCAACAGGGCATAAGTAGCAAAATGCACACCAAGGAGAAGGACAGTGTCTGTCCTTGGCATCGCTGTCTGTCTTCCTAGAAACATAAACAAATGTTTTGCCAAGGGGCATTCAGGGACAAAAAGGTGTGAGGATGTACAGTCTCTGTGTTCAATCACAATAATGCTAACGGGTCCACCCTGACTCTCTTTCTGAGTAACAAAAACAGCATCAACAGGGACATGTGGAAAACACCACTGACACCCACGTTCTCCTCTTTCTGCGGGGGCACACAACCAGGCAACATTTGCAATCGCTCCTGCTGTAGGTCT
>NW_007049556.1:0-1246 GCF_000164805.1 Carlito syrichta
TCCACATGACCAAGTAGCCTTCATTCCTGGGATGCAAGGCTGGTTCAACATTCATAAAACCATAAATGTAATTAAATACATCAACAGCTGTCGAAACAAAAACCACATGATTATATCATTAGATGCAGAAAAAGCTTTTAATAAAATCCAGCACCCTTTCTTGATAAAAACCCTTGAACATCTAGGCATACGGGGAACATACCTCAAAATAGTAAAAGCCATCTACGAGAAACCCACAGTCAGCATACTCCTAAATGGACAAAAATTGGAACCATTTCCCCTGAAAACTGGAACAAGACAAGGATACCCACTCTCACCCCTCCTGTTCAACATAGTATTGGAAGTCCTGGCTCAAGCAATCAGAGAAGAGGGGGCAATCAGGGGTATCCAAATAGGAAAAGAGGAAGTCAAGTTATCTCTCTTTGCAGATGATATGATTGTGTACCTTGAAAACCCAAGAGAATCTGTCAAAAACCTCCTTACATTGATAAAGGCCTTTGGCAGTCTCAGGATACAAAATAAATGTACAAAAGACAATTGCATTTCTCTACACCAATAATAAACAAACAGAAACCCAAATAAAAAACACAATTCCATTTACAATAGCCACAAAAAAATTGAAATACCTTGGCATCTTCCTAACCAGAGACGTGAAAGACCTTTACAATGAAAATTACAAAACACTGCTCAAAGAAATCAAAGATGACACAAACAATTGGAAAAATATCCCATGCTCATGGATTGGAAGAATCAACATTGTGAAGATGTCCATCTTACCTAAGGCAATCGACAAATTCAATGCAATACCCATCAAATTACCAGGAACATTCTTCTCAGACCTAGAAAAAACAACACAGGAATTCATATGGAAACACAAACGTCCAAGAATAGCCAGAACAGTCCTCAGCAAAAAAAAAACAAAAAAAAAAAACAAAGCAGGTGGTATCACATTACCAGACTTCAAACTTTACTATAAAGCTACAATCATCAAAACAGCTTCATATTGGTATAGGAACAGGCATATAGATCAATGTAATAGAATTGAGATTTCAGAAGCAAAACCTCATTTCTCAACCAACTCATCTTTGACAATGCCCCCACCACCTACCACTGGGGAGAGGAGAACCTATTCAGTATATGGTGCTGGGAAAACTGGCTGACCACATGCAGAAGATTGAAACAGGACCCCTATCTATCCCCATGCATAAAGGTTAACTCCAAATGGATCAGAGACCTAAATGTAAAA
>NW_007049556.1:2308-4444 GCF_000164805.1 Carlito syrichta
GGGGAAACACCTCTTATCAACAGGGTGCCTGAATGAAACATAATTGTATACCTAACCCTTAAATGTACCCCACAACGTCATAATAAAATATATTGATAAAAAAATTGTTACTATGTGCATCAATAGTTTTAAATATTTAAATATGTAAGTAATTAATACTATGTTACACCTACAAGTCAATTGGCATAACTCTATTCAATTTTTTAAATGTCAGCATGAAATTCTGTCTTATGAATGTGCCATAGTTTCTCAAACCATTCCCCTTCCCTTATGTTTGGGTTCAATTTACTGTCATTTTTCAGCCACTACAAATAATGCTACAGTGAACATCTTTGTGTATATAATACAAAATTTGAGAGTTTTTATTTTCTTGGGATTGATCCGAGACATAGGAATGGGAAATGTATGAATGTAATTTTAATTGATGTTGCCAAAATGTTTTCCAGGTATGCTGTAACATTTTGCATCTTTACTAACAAAGTACAAGAATGCCTTTTAACCCCTATTGAACCTGCAGTGTATTATAGTTTTTTGCATAGTGATATTTCATTTTAATTTCAATTTGTATTCCTCTAGGAAATTAACTAGAAAATCTTAACATATTTTCATATATTATATGACCATTTGCATTTAATATTTTGCAAAGATCATATTCACACTCCATTTTTCTTTTAGCTTTCTACTGTCTTTATTAATGCTAGAGCACTTCACATTTCAGGTATACTTGCCTCTATGTAGCAAATGTTTTTTCAGTTCTATTGTTAGATGTTTTCTTTATTTATGGTACCTTTGGCTGTGCAAAAGTTTTTGGTTTTTATATATTCATATATAATTTATTTTCTTCAAACATTAAGTCTATTTACCCATTTAGGTAAAGAATTCCTTTGCCTTTGCCTTTAAAAACAGTTCCCTCCAATCAGATCATGACTATGATGTTTATTAGGGCTAATAAACTGCTTGGATGCTAAAACAATAAATCCAAAATGCAAAACACACCAGATAGAGAACTATCGGGACACACAGAGAGCAGGAAGGAGAGAGAACTGGCAGCTGGCTTTGCAGCCAGGAAGCTAGCTCCCTTCCCACCTGGCTTGCGTTGTAATTAAGAGTGCAGCCTCGGACTGAAAAACAGTGAGTGCGGGAAATCAGGACTCAATACTTGCTACTGCTTTGGGCTGGGAGGGCCGCCGCCTCCCCAGCCTCGTGGGACTACAGTCCCTTACAGAAATAACCTGGATACTGCACAGCTGCATGCTGCCAGATCCCACGTGGAACTGGGAACCCATCCGAGCTCTGAAAGCCTGCAGCCAAACCCTCTCGGAGAACTCGTTCCCTGTAGGCAGCACTCTGGCTAGCTCCCAGGCCCTGGCACAGCTACCTTCACTCTTTCCAAGGGCAGGTTCCGCAGCAACTCTGGTTTGGAGCAAGCTTCGGTTTGGGGTAAGCTGCAATATATTCTGTTGCTGAAAGAACTTCTGAGTTCTGAATGCAGATCAGCCTCTAGCAAGGGAGGAGGAGTCTGCAGGGACTACCAGTAACTTCTCTCTCTCTTGAGAATGTGTCCAGGCAACAGACAGGTCTGCTATTCTTACAGCGCTGCCACAGAGGCCATGGGGCTCACCCCACCTCCCATTCTCTATGAGTGCTCACAGCTGGGGGGGCGGAATGCAGACCATCCAGTTCCAGCCCACCAGAAAAATGTTGCTGCAGAAAGACACGTCTGAGTGCCAACAGCCCCAGACCAGGAAGGGAAGCTGGAGGTAGCAGATGAGGGTGCAGGCCCCTGCTATCCTAGCAACCATTCTCCTCCTGTGTGAGCTCTTTTGAACAACAGAAAAGGCTCCGTCATTCCTGCAGTGTGTCCACAGTGGCCAAGGGTCCACTTTTCCACAGGGGTAGCCAATTCTGCCTATGGTGAGCACTGGTGAGGAGCCTAGTCTGACCTAGTCTTTTCTGACCAGCCTTTCCCCTATCCCCCTGGAAATCCCAGGGACTGTGGCTCTTTGGGGTTCTCATAACCCCATCCATTGCCTAGGTCATCTATGCAGTTTCCTGAGGAAAGAGGCCAAGAGGGGGAAAAAAAAAAAACCCCACAGCAATCATCACAGCTGGTGCCTCCTCTTGGTTGAGGTCAAC
>NW_007049556.1:4464-14474 GCF_000164805.1 Carlito syrichta
CCCAGATGGCTTGTTTCTTCAAATTTCCGTGCAATTATAATATAAACAATAATGTATCTGTAGCCCACAATTTTAAAAACATGAATCCCATACACACTGTGTGAAATTTCTTCTTCTACCACCTTTGTTTCCATGGCAGTTTTCCACACTGAAGAACTACACAAATTGCTCATTTTGTGTCATAAAATCTCTGTCAAGACAAAAATGTTTGTTTCTTTTGAGCATGGCCAGACCTCAAGTAGCTTGAAAATTGTCTAACTCATTGTTGGTGATCAAAATATTTCTGCTTACTAAATAATAATAAAATAATGCTGTAAAATTTGATCATAATCTTTATTACGCCTGCTTCCAAAAAAAAGGAATTTTTGATGATAAACAGTATCCTTGTTTAGAATAAAATATCTTTTGAGTGATTTAGTAGACAGAATAATATGTCCTACAACAACAAAAATATTTGCATCCTAATCGCTGGAACCTATGAATATGTGACTTTACAAGGCAGAATAGACTTTGCTGTGGCTCTTTGGGGTTCTCATAACCCCATCCATTGCCTAGGTCATCTATGCAGTTTCCTGAGGAAAGAGGCCAAGAGGGGGAAAAAAAAAAAACCCCACAGCAATCATCACAGCTGGTGCCTCCTCTTGGTTGAGGTCAACTGACATATCTGAGTCAATAATACAGCCTCTGAAAAGGGGATAGGAACAAAGCTCACGCCATCATACAACTGTCTATGGACTGAGGAATCAGAGAGCTTCTCAAGAGGGCCCTCCAGAGACATCAACAACCAACTCCCCTTAGAACTCAAATTCTGTGCCTTCACATCATGGGGTACCCTGCAGACACCCTCCAGCACCAGCCAAATGGTGGAAATCTCTTAGAGCAGCTAGATCAGAAGAACAGCAAGACCCACGTTGGTTGGGCCCTCATAGAATACCATCCCCAGGGGAAGGAGGAGTGTAACACAACAGGGGAGCACCCTATGAAATAAAAAAAATCACACAAAAGGCCACCCCAATAGTAGCAACCTTATCTTTAAAAACAACAAAACAACAAATAACAAGATGAGAAGGATCTATCCTCATGGATGAGAAAGAATCAGTAAAAAAACCCAGCAATCCCCAAAGTCTTAATGATACGTCACCCACAACAGGTCCTCCCAGACCCCAAGCAATGGGACCTATCGAGTACAACTTTTCCCTGATGACAGATGTAGAATTCAGACTATGAGGAGTAAAACAGTGAGAAAAAACCATGAGAAGATAGAAGCACAGATTACCCAGGCAATGAAGACAGTGTGAGAAATGAAAGCTGAGATGGTCAATATAAGACAGATCCAATCTGAACTCCTGGAAATGAAGACTTCTTTCCTGAAGTTTCAAAGCATAATGACAAACCTGGGAAGTGGAATTGACCAGGCAGAGGAAAGAATCTCAGAGTTTGAAGATCAAACTATTGAACTAACCCACTCTGACAAAAACAAGGAGGAAAGGCTCAAGGATAATTAGCAAAGCCTATGAGATAGAAAACTTTCCCTATCTTGCTAGAGAGGCAACCATTCAGACATAAGATATCCAGAGAATTGCTGCAGGATGTTATATAAGAAGACCATCCCCAAGATATATAATACTTTGTCTCCACAAAGTAAGCATGAAAGAAAAAACTCTAAAGGCAGCTATAGAAAAGAGACAGAACACCTACTGGTGAAGACCCATCATATTGAAGCAGATTTCTCAAAAGAAACCCTATAAATCAGAAGGGACTGGGGTCCTGTTTTTCATGTTCTTAAAGAAAAGCAATTCCAGCCAAGAATTTCCTACCTTGCCAAGCTAAGCTTTACCAATGAAGGAAAATTAAAATCCTATCTGGACATCCAATCCCTAAAAGAACTTGCTACCTCCAGACTAGCCCTTCAGGAGATGCCTAAGAAAGTTTAAAGCACAGAAATGAAAGAACAGTTCTCTTCATCAGAAAAGCACAGGCAAGTACAGAGTTAACAGGCCATACCAATCAACCACAGAACTCAGAAAGCAAAGCACCTTCTTGATAGCAATATGACAGGAAGAAAATTTCACATATCAATAATTAATTAATTTTATTTTTTTCTAACCTTTTTTTTTAAAGATGTGGGATACATTTCAAGATTAGGTACATAGGTGATCATTGTACAGGTGAAGTTTGGGCCTCCTATTGGCTGTCACTTCACATGATTTGGGATCAGGTACCTTTATCAGTGTTATGTACCCCCCCCTTCCCAGTGGCCCGCTACTGACAATCCCTTTCATGTAGTATCATGACAAAAGTTCAGAGTCCACTCATGAGTGAGAACATGTAGTACTCAGTTCTTTGTTCTGGTGATAGATCACTGAGAATGATGCCCTCTAAATCCATCCAAGTTG
The DNA here is from genome assembly GCF_000164805.1 of Carlito syrichta. Lineage (NCBI taxonomy): Eukaryota > Metazoa > Chordata > Mammalia > Primates > Tarsiidae > Carlito > Carlito syrichta. The sequence goes on from NW_007049556.1 coordinate 6,861, forward strand.
ATGTGAAGCCCATAATTTCATCTTTCTTTATGGCTGTATAATGTTCCATCATGTTTATGTACTACATTTAAAAAATCCAGTCCACTTTTGATGGGTGGCACAGTTGGTTCCATGTTTTTGCTATTGTAAATAGTGTTGAAATAAACATGTGTGCACAGGTATCTTTTTTGTAGAATGATTTGAGTTTCTGTGGCTATATTCCCAGAAGGGGGATTGCTGAATCATCAAAGATTGATTTTTAGATCTTTCAGAAATCACCACACTATTTTTCACAGAAGTTGTATTAGTTTACTCTCACCAACAATGTAGAAGTGTTCCCTTTTCTCCACATCTTCTCTAGCATCGGTTGTTTTTTTAGTTATTAATGATGGCCATCCTGACTGGATTTAGGTGGTATCCCAGTGTGGTTTTGATTTGCATTTCTTTGATGATTATTAGTGAAACTGAGCATTTTTTCATGTATCTGTTGACTGTTCATATGTCTTTCTTTGAGAAGTATCTATTCATATCTTTTGCCCCCTTTTTGATAGAGCTGTTTGTTTTTTCCTTTCAGCACATTTGAGTTCCTTATAGATCCTTGATGTTAGGACTTTGTCAGATATACAGTTGGCAAATATTTGTTCCCATTCTGTGGGTTGTCTGCCCACTCTCTTGATGGTTTATTTTGCTTTGCAGAAGCTTTTCAGTTTGATGAGGTCTCACTTGTCTATTTATCTGTTATGGCATGGGCTTTTGGGACTTTGATCAGAAATTGTCTGCCTGTAAGGATGTCTCCTGCTTTTCTAAGATTCTTATAGTTTGATATTTTATGTTCAGGTCTTTGATCCATTTAGAGTTGACTTTTGTGTATGGTGATAGGTAGGGGCTCCTGTTTCATTCTTCTGCATTTAGTCAACCCATTTTTCCCAGCACCATTTACTGAATAGGTTCTCCTCTCCCTAGTGACTGTTGTTGGAGGCTTTTTCAAAGATGAGTTGATTAAAAAATCAATAATTAATTTAAATATGAAGGGACTGAATTTGCCACTCAAAAAGGTATAGGGTAGGCTGGGCTCAGTGGCTCAGCCTGTAATCCCAGTGCTTTGGGAGGCCGAGGTGAGTGGATTGCCTGCGCCCGCAGGTTCGAGACCTGCCTAGGCAACTTAGTGAGAACTCATCTCTACAATAAATACATAAATAAAAAATAGCTGGGCATGGTAGTGCATGCTTGTAGTTCCAGCTACTTGGAAGACTGAGGTGGAAAGATCACTGGAGCCCAGCAGGTTGAGGCTGCAGTGGCCAGGAGCGGCCACTGCACTCCAGGCTGGGTGACAGAGTGAGACTCCAACTCAAAAAAAAAGGCATAGGGTAGCAATTTGGATAAAGAAACATGATCCAACCTTCTTATGCCTTCAGGTAACTCATTCACTGCAAAGGACACCCAGAGGCTCAAGGTAAAGAGCTGGAGAAAGATCTTCCAAGAAAATGAAGAATAAAAAAGAGCAGGAGTAGCTGTTCTTATATCAGACAAAACAGATTTCAAACCTATAAAAGTTAAAAAGGATGCTACATAATGATAAAAGGCTCAACCCATCAGCAAAAAATATCCATCTTGAATATATATGCACGCAACATAGGAGCACCCAGATTTATAAAGCAGCTTCTAATTAAACATTAATCACGTTAGCACAAGGTAGGGATCAGCAGCCACTGGACACTGCTTTTGGAGGTGGGGGGAATAGAGGTACCTGTAACAACACAAAGGGTGTCTGGTCCTAAATGAGGGAAAATGAGGACCAGTTGGAGGTCCAGACTTCACCTGCATGCAGCCTACTTGTATAGATAATTCTGACTTGTACCCTATATCTCTATAATAAAAAAAATAAGAGTGGACATAGAAGACATAAAATTAAATTAAAATTTAATTAAAAAAATTAAAGTCAGAGACTTTAATATCCCACTAGCAGATCAAGGCAAAAAACTAACAAGGAAATTGGGAACCTTAACTCAACACTCAACCAACTGGACCTAATAGGTATCTACAGAACACTTAATTCAACAAGCACAGAATATACATTCTCATCAGTACATGCAACATACTTCAAGATCAACTACATACTCAGGCATTAGCCAAGCATGAACAATTTCAAAAGTTCAAAATCATACCAAGCATCTTTTCAGACCACAGTAGAATAAAAATAAATATCATCACCAACAGGAACCCCCCAAACAAACAAATATATGGTACTTAAACAATATGATTCTGAATGACTTTGGGGTTAACACAGAAATCAAGGCAGAAATAAAAAGCTTCCTGGAAACAAATGAAAAGAAAGACACAATGTACCAAAATTTCTGAGATATCATGAAATTGGTGTTGAGAAAGAATTTTATAGCATCACATGCACATATTAAGAAAATAGAGGAATCTCAAATAAACAGCCTAATGTCACACCTAAGGGAGCTGGAGAGTCAAGAGAAATTCAATCCTAGAATTAGTAGAAAAATTAAAATTATTAAAATAAATACATAATTGGATGAAATAAAGACCAAAAATATCATAGAAAGGATCGACAAGACAAAAACCTGGTTCTTTGAAAGGATAAATAAGATGGGAATCCCTGGCCAGACTAATGACAGAGAGAGAGAGAGAGAGTGAGAGAGAGACACCAAACAAACATGATTAGAAACAAAAAAGGTGATGTTACAACTGACCCTGAAGAAATTCAAAAGATTATAAAAGATTACTGTGAACATCTATATGCAAATAAATTAGAAAATCTAGAGGAAATGGAGGGACTCCTGGCATCACATTACTTCTCAAGATTGAAAGAGGAAGAAATTGAAACCCTAAACAGATCAGTAACAATCCAGGAAATCAACTCAGTTACAAGAAACCTTTCTGCCAAAAACAGCCCTGAGCCAGATGGTTTTTTTCAGCCGAATTCTATAAGACATAGAAAGAAGAGCTAATATCAATCCTACTGAAAGTATTCCAGGCAATTGAGAAGGAAGGAATTCTCCCTAGCTCATTCTATGAAGCCAATATTCTGACAACCCCAAATGGCAAAGACCCAAGAAGAAAAGAAAACTACAGGCCAATTTCCCTGGTGAACATACATCAAAAATTCTCAAGAAGAGTCTAGAAAATCACATAACAGAACATTTCTTTTTTAAAAAATTTAAAAAAAATTTTAAAGATGTGGGGTACAATTCAGGGTTAGGTATACAATCGTTCATTATGCAGGTACCCTTGTTGATGAAGTGTGTCCCCCCTCCCCCGGCAGATTCCCACTACTGCCAATCCCACCCCCACTTCCCTGGCAGTTCCCCACTACTGCCAATCCCTTTCTTATAGTATTATGATAATTGTTCAAGGTCCACTTATGAGTGAGAACATGTGGTACTCAGTTTTCTGTTTCTGTGATAGATCACTGAGTATGATAGACTCTAAATCCATCCAAGTTGCTGCAAATTCCACATGTTTGTCCTTCTTTATGACTGCATAATATTCCATTGTGTATATGTACGTTCTAAAAAATCCAGTGCAGTTTCGATGGACAGTACAGTTAGTTCTGTGTTTTTGTTATTGTGAATAGTGCTGCAATAAACATGCATGTGTAGGTATCTTTTTTATAGAATTATTTGAGTTCCTCTGGGTATATTCTCAATAGGAGGATTGCTGGGTCATACGGAAGGTCAATTTCTATTTCTTTCAGAAATTGCCACACTGTTTTCCAAAGAGATTGTACTAGTTTGCATTCCCACCAGCAGTGTAGAAGTGTTCCTTTTTCTTCACATCCTCACCAGCATCTATATAACAGCACATTTCAAGAATCATCTATTGTGACCAGATAGGCTTCATTCTTGGAATGCAAGGCTAGTTCAACAAATGTAGATCTATAAATGTAATCCATCACATAAACAGGTATAAAACCAAGAACCTCATGATTATCTCATTAGATGCAGAAAAAGCATTTGCTAAAATCCAACCTCCTTTCTTGATAAAAACCCTGGAACACCTATGCATCGAAGGAACGGCCTCAAAATAACAAGAGGCATCTATGACAAACTGCAATCATCATCATACTTAATGGGCAGAAGCTGGAATCATTCCTGCTTAGAAGTAGAACAAGACAAGGATGCTCACTCTTTTTTCTCCTATTCAACATAGTACTGGAAGTCCTAGTCGGAACAATCAGGCAGGAGAAAGAAATCAGGGGTATCCAAATAAAAAGGAGAAAGTTATTTCTTTTTGCAGCGATATGATTCTATACCTAGAAAATCCTAGAGGATCTGTCAAAAACCTCCTTGATTGATAAATGACTTCAGTAAAGTCTCAGGATACAAAATCAATTTGCAGAAAACAGTTGCATTGCTATACACCAAAACCGAGCAGGCCAAGAACCAAATAAAAAACACAATCCCATTAGCAACAACAACAAAAATAAAAGAAAATACATTGGCATCCAACTAACCAAAGAGGTGAAAGACCTTTATAATGAGAACTACAAAACACTGCTCAAAGAAATCAGTGTGGCGATTCCTAAAAGCTCTAAAAATTGACCTTCCATATGATGCCACAATCCCCCTACTGGGAATATACCCTGAAGAACTCAAATCACTCTATAAAAAAGATACCTGCACACGTATGTTTATAGCAGCATTGTTCATAATAGCAAGATCATGGGACTAACCATGCTGTCCATCAAAAGAGGACTGGATTAAAAAATGTGGTATATATACACAATGGAATATTACGCAGCCATAAAATAGAACAAAATCATGAATTTCACAGCAACCTGGATGGAATTAGAGTTTATAATACTGAGTGATCTCTCACAGAAACAAAGATCTGAGCATCACATGTTCTCACTCATAAGTGGACCTTGAACAACTACCGTAATACTGCAAGAAAAGAATCGACAGTGGCAGGAAACTATGGGGGGGGGGGACAGGGAGAGGAAGGGAAGTAGGATTAAAGGTAGTTAATATCTGTCTGGGGAAAGGGGGGCACACCTCATCAATAAGGGTACCTGCACAATGAATGTTTGTATACCTAACCCTTAACTGTACCCCACAACTTTAAAATAAAATATATATATTAAATAAACAAACAAAGAAATCAAGAATGACACAAACACATGGAAAAGCATCCAATGCTCATGGATTGGAAGAATTAATATCATCAAAATATCCATCCTACCCAAGGTAATCTACAGATCCAATGCAATTCCTATTAAATTGCCAGCATAGTTTTTTAACAGACCTAGAAAAGACAATACAGAAAATCATATGGAAGTAAAAAAGAGCCTGAATAGTTAAGCAGTCTTCAGCAAAAGTAGCAAAGTTGGAGATATTTTGAATTCTACCACGGGGTACAGTAATCAAGACAGCATAGTACTGGAATAAAAATAGGTACACAGACCACTGCACTAGGACAGATAACTCAGAAATAAAACCATAAACCTTCAACCAATTCATCTTGGAAAAAGCAAACGAAAACAAACATTGGGGAAAAGATACCATATTTAGCAAATGATGCTGGGGAAATTGGCTAACCACATGCAGAAGAATGACACTGGACCTCTATCTATCAGTATTCACAAAAATTAACTAAAAATGGATCACTGACTTAAATGTGGAAGCTCAAACTCTAAGAGTCTTAGAAGAAAACTTGGGAATACCCTCCTGGACATCAGAGCAGGCAATAAATTTATGGCCAAATCCTCAAAAGCAAATGAATCAAAAGCTAAGATTCATAGGTGAGACCTTATCACACTAAAAGGAAATTTTTTTGTAGCAAAATTAACCATCAAGAGAGTAGAGAGATAACCCACAGAATGGGAAAAATAATTGCAAGCTATATATCTGACAAAGACCTAATATCTAGGATCTACAAGGAACTCAAACAAATTGACAGAAAAACATCCTCACTAAAAAAATGGGAAAAGGACATAATCAGACACTTAAAAAAAACCTTTCAATTATTATTTTATTTTAAAGATGTAGGGTACAATTCAAGATTAGGTACATAAGTGGTCAATGTACAGGTGAAGTTTGGGCCTCCCACCGGTCCTCACTTTACCTGGTTCAGGATCAGATACCCTTATTGATGCCACCCCTCCCTCCTTGCCCTGGTGATGTCCTGCTACTGCCAATCAATTTCTTGTAGTATTATGATAAGTGTCCAGGGTCCACTTATGAGTGAGAACATGTGGTACACAGTTCTTTGTTTCAGTGATAGATCACTGAGTATGATAGACTCAGTGATCTATCACCGAAATCCATCCAAGTTGCTGCAAAGTCCATAATTTTGTCATTTTTTATAGTTGCATAATATTCAATCATGTATATGTACCACATTTTAAAAATCCAGTCCACCTTCGATGGGCAACATGGTTGGTTCCATGTTTTTGCTATTGTGAATAGTGCTGCAATAAGCATGCATGCACAGGTATCTTTTTTGTAGAATAATTGTGAGTTCCTCTGGGTATATTCCCAGAAGGGGGGGTTGCTGAGTCATATCGAAGATAGATTTTTAGATCATTTAGAAATCACCACACTATTTTTCACAGAGGTTGTACTAGTTTACATTCCCAACAACAGTATAGAAGCACTCCCTTTTTTCCACATCCTCACCAGCATCTGTTGTTTTATGAATTATTAATGATGGCCATTCTGACTAGATTTAGGTGATATCCCAGTGTGTGGTTTTGATTTGCAATTCTTTGACAATTATTAGTGAGGCTGAGCACTTTTTCATGTATCTGTTGGCTACTCGTATGTCTTCTTTTGAGAAGTGTCTATTCATATTCTTTTGACCACTTTTTAATAGGGCTTGTTTTTTTTCCTTTGAGCACATTTGAGTTCCTTGTAGATCCTGGATGTTAGGCCTTGGTCAGACATACGTTGGCAAATATTTGTTTCCATTCTGTGGGCTGTCTCCCCACTCTCTTGAAGGATTTTTTTGCTTTGCAGAAGCTTTTCAGTTCGATGAAGTCCCACTTGTCTATCTGTTATGGCATGGGCTTTGGGGTTTTGATCAGGTTGGTTGCCTATTCCAATGTCTGTAAGGGTATCTCCTGTTTTTCTAAGATTCTTACAGTTTGATGTTTTACGTTTGGTTCATTTAGAGTTGCTTTTTGTGTATGGTGATAGGTAGGGGTCCTGTTTCATTCTTCTACATGTGGTCAGTCAGTTTTCCCAGAACCAGTAAATGGTTCTGGGAACCATTTACAGAATCATTTACATTCTCCTCTCCCCAGTGGTTGTTGGCGAAGGCTTTGTCAAAGATGAATTGGCTGAGAAACTGAGGTTTTTCTTCTGGAAGCTCTATTCTGTTCCATTGGTCTATATGCCTGTTCTTATACCAATACTAGGCTGTTTTGAATAGTGTAATCTTATAATAAAGTTTAACATCTGGAAGTGTGATACCATCCACTTTGTTTCTTTTGCTGAGGATGGTTTTGGCTATTCATGGTTATTTTTGCTTCCATGTGAATTTTACAGATACTTTTTTTTTTAACCAATATTTTTTATTATGATGTTGTGGGGTACAGTTAAGGGTTAGGTGTACAAATATGTTTCATTCAGGCGCCCTGTTGATAAGAGGTGTTTCCCCGTCCCCAGACAG
>NW_007049556.1:14976-36514 GCF_000164805.1 Carlito syrichta
ATTTGCATCTCCCTGGTGATTAGTGAGGTTGAACATTTCTTCATGTGTCTGTTGGCTGCTAGAATCAGCATATACATTCTGAACCACAGCTTTCCCTCTCAATTAAACCTCAAAACTGCAAAAAGTAAAGATACTTTTTAAAGGCAGACATTTAAGCCAGCAACAAACACAAGAAAACAATGTTCTGTCTCACTGATCTTCAGAGAAATGCAAATCAAAACTACAATGAGATACCATCTCACAATGGGATGGCTACCATTAAAAAGTAAAAAAATAAAGCCGGCTCGGTGGCTCAGCCTGTAATCCCGCGCCTTTGGGAAGCTGAGGTGAGTGGATTGCCTGAGCCTGCGGGTTCGAGACCTGCCTCGGCAACTTGGTGAGACCTCATCTCTACAATAAATCAAAAAAATTAGCTGGGCATGCTAGCACGCGCCTGTAGTTCCAGCTACTTGGAAGGCTGAGGCGGAAGGATCGCCGGAGCCCAGCAGTTCAAGGCTGCGGTGGCTGGGAGCGGGCACTGCACTCCAGTCTGGGCTACAGAGTGAGACTCTAACTAAAAAAATAAAATAAAATAAATAAACAAATAAAATAAAATGAACAGGTGTTGTTGTGACTGTGGAGAAAAGGGAATACTTCTACACTGCTGTTATGAATGTAAGCTAGTTTACCTTTGTGGAAAGCAGTGTAGCATTTTCTCAAAGAACTAAAAATTGAGTTTCCATACAATCTGACAACCCCACTTTTGTGAATATGGCCAGAGGAGCATAAGTTACTCTACCAAAAAGATGCCTGCACATGAATGTTTATTGCAGCACAATTCACAATAGCAAAAACATGGAAGCAACCCAGATGACCATCGAAAGTGGACTGGATAAAGAAAATGTGGTACATATACAAGATGGAATATTTCACAGCCATAAAGAAGAACAAAATCATGTCCTTTGCAGCAACATGGATGCAGCTGGAGACCATCATACTAAGTGAACTATGACAGAAACAAAAGAAAAGTAAATACAACATGTTCTCACACAAAAGTGGGCCCTGATTACTGGTCAATGAACACAAAGGTGGGAACAACTGACACTGGACCCTGCTAAAGGAGGGAGGGAGGGAGGGAACAGCAATAAGGGTACACAACCACACACTGAGTACTAGATCCATTATCAAGGGAGAGATAGCTTACTAGAAACCCAAACCTCACCTGTATGCAATTTACTTATGAGGTAAATCCTCATATGTACCCCACAACTCTAAAATAAAAATAAAAACACCAGAAAGTAATACCATTATGAGAAATGAGACAGCTATCTCTTGTGTTTTATAGAAGTATCATTAACATATGGGCTCAATGACTTCAAAATTTTTTAATCTGTGGCAAATAAAGGCACTTAAAATGGGCTTAATCTTAATTTGGATTTGTAAATTGCTTTTAAATATATGTATTCTTTTTTATAATTATAAAATAATTCCTGTTTCTTGTAGGAAGTTTGAAAAAATAAAGAATACTACCTCTCAGTCTTGAGATAAGTACTATTTATAAAAAATAAAAATAGTTCCCTAGATGTTATTCTCAGACTTTAATTTTTTATTTTATTCTGAAGTCTGTTGGATTTTATGTTTGCACTTCATGTGAGATATGTCTAGCTGTATTCTGTTATGAAGAATAGTGGTAGTTTGTTTTCTGAAAAAATACACAAAATTTACTTTAAGCTAAACAGAAAAAGAAGAAATCTCAAATAAATGAAAGTATTAATAAAAGAGAAGGCATTACAACTGCTACCACAGAAATACAAAGGATCACGAGTGACTACAAACAATTTTATGTCAAAAGAGAAATAACCTAGAAAAAAGTGAATAAATTCTTAGAAACATAAAAACTACCAGGAATAGATAATAATGAAATAGTATTTGAATAGACCCATAACAAGTAAGGAGACTGAATCAGTAATCAAAACATTTCCAGGCAAGGAAAAGTCCAGGATGAAACTCGTGGGTGAATTCTACCAAAGCATTTAATAAAGAAGTAACACCAATCCTTCTTAAATGCTTCAAAAATTTTATGCCTAATTTTATAAGGCTTCATTACCATAATACCAAAGCCAGACAAGGGTACTACAAAAAAAGAAAATTATGGGCCATTAGCTTGATGAACACAGATGCAAAAATTTTCAACAAAATACTTGCAGACCAAATCCAACCGTACAGTGAAAGGATTGTATAACATGATGAAGCAGAATTTATCTCTAGGTCGCAAGAATGACTGAACATATGCAAATCAAAGAATGAGATATGCCACATTAGCAAAACGAAGAATAAAAGTCATATTATTATATCAATAGATGTAGGAAAAGCATGGAACAAAATTCAACACAATTTCATAAGGAAAACTCAACACATTAGGTGTAGAAGGTAGAAGGAATGTACCTCAGCATGGAGTCTCCAACCCACCAGTCTATTGCCTGTTAGGAACTGGGCCGCACAGTAGGAGGTGAGTGGTGGGCTAGCCAGTGGAGCTACATCTGTATTTATAGCTGCTTCCCATCACTCGCATTACTGCCTGAGTTCTGTCTTCTGTCAGATCAGTGGTGGCATTAGAGTCTTACATAAGCATGAACTCTATTGTCAATTTCACATGTGAGGGATCTAGGTTGTGCACCCCTTATGAGAATCCGATGCCTGATGATCTAGGAGCTGAGGTGGTGATGCTAGTGCTGGGGAGTGGCTGTGAATACAGATTAACATTAACAGTAAAGTTTGGTAGCACAGAAACCATAATAAATCAATTCCTTGCAGACTCATATCAAAATCTTATCAGTGAATGGCAAGTGAGTTGATATACTTCAATTGTACAGCTGCATCTGGTGGAGGGTTTTAAGTGAGAATCTGACATTTTAGTCTGTGCAGCCTTCCCATTATTTTATTTACCACTTCCACCCACATCTCTTTTTAAAATTATGGCAAATTGTATAATTATTTCATTATATATTACAATGTAATAATAATAGAAATAAAGTGCACAATAAATGTTATGCACTTGAATCATCCTAAAACCATCCCCTTGCTCCAGTCTGTGGAAAAATTGTCTCCCAAGAAACTGGTTCCTGATGTCAAAAAGGTTGGGACTACTGCCTTAACATATGTCACAAGCCCACAGCTAACATTATACTCGGCAAAAAGTTGAAAGCTTTTCCTGTAAGATCAGGAACAAGACAAGACTGCCCATTCTCTTCACTGCTATTACATTGACTCCGTTTGCAGATGACAAATCTTGCATGTAGAAAACACTAAAGACACACAAAAAATCAGTTAGAAATAATCGATGAATTTAGTAAAGTTGCAGGATACAAAATCAGCACTCAAAAATCAGGTGTGTTTCTTTATTTTTATTTTTTATTTTTAAAATGACTCAAAAATGTTAAAAAAATTTTTATTTTAAAGATGTGAGGTACAATTCAGGATTAAGTGTGCTTCTTTACACTAACAACAAACTATCTCAAAAAGAAATTAAGAAAACAATCCCACTTATAATAATATCAAAAGGAATAAAATACTTAAGAATAAATTTAACCAGGGAGGTGAAATATGTATACACTGAAAATTATAAGGCATCCATGAAAGAAATTGAAGACCACAGAGATGAATAGAAAGATGTTCTGTGTTCCTGGATTGAAACAATTAATATTGTTAAAATGTCTATAAAATCCAAAGCAACAGATTCAATGCAATCTCTATCAAAATTACAATGACATTTTTCACAGAAAAAGAAGAAATAATCTTAAAATTCATGTGGAACCACAAAAGACCCTGAATATCTAAAGTAATCTTGAGTAAAAGGAACAAAGCAGGAGACATTACACTTCCTCATTTCAAACTATATTACAAAGTTTAGTGATCCAAATAGTATGGTACTGGCATAAAAACAGACACATATAAGAGTAGAGCAGAAGAGAAAGTCCAGAAATAAACCCACACACTGCAAAAAGAACAAATGTGGAGACATCACACAACCTAGTTTAAAATTATGCTATAAGGCTAGAGTAACTAAAAAAATCATGCCACTGATACATGAATAGACAGATAGATCAATAGAGCAGAATAGAGAACCCAGAAATAAAACCACACATCTACAACCAACTGATGTTTGACAAAGCCAAAAAATTTAAAAGGACACGCTATTCAATATATGCTGAGAAAATTGGCTGGACATATGCAGAAGAATGAAACTGGACCCCTATCAATCACCAAATAAAAAAATTAACTCAAGGTAGATTACATACTTAACTGTAAGAAACTCTAAAAATCCTAGAAGAAAACCTAAGAAATACTCTCCTGGACATTGGCCGAGGCTAAGAATCTATGAAGCCCCCAAAAGCAATTGTAACAAAAACAAAATCAAAAATAGACAAATGGGACTTAATTAAACTAAACAGCTTCTGCATAACAAAAGTAATAATCAACAGAGTGAGCAGAAATATGCTGAATGCAAGAAAATATGTGCAAACTATGCCTCAGACAAAGGGCTAATATCTAGAATCTACAAGGAACTCAAACAAGTCACTGTGGAAAAAAAATAACCCCATCAAAAATTGGGCAAGGGACATGCATAGACACGTCTCAAAAGAAGACACACAAGTGGCCAACAAATGTGAAAAAATGCTCAACATTACTAATGATCAGAGATATGAAAATTAAAACCACAATGAGATATCACCTCACACAAGACAGAATGGCTATTATTAGAAAGCCAAAGAACAACAGATGTTGGTGTGGTTGCAGAGAAAAGGAAACACTCATTCACTGTTGGTGGGATTGTAAATAGTTCAACCTCTACGCAAAACAGTATGGAGATTTCTCATAGAACTAAATCAATATATTTAAAAAGATACCTGTACTCATGTGTTTATTGCAATACTATTCATAAAAGCAAAATCATGATACCAACTTAAGTGCCCACCAACAATTGATAAAGAAATTGTGGTATATATACACCATGGAAGAATGAAGTCATGTCCTTTGCAACAACATGGCTGGAACTGGAGGTTATCATCCTAAACAAACTGACTCAGACACAGAAAACCAAACACCATGTGTTCTCACTTATATGTGGGAGCTAAATGGCCACAAAGACAGAAATAATAGACACTGGGGACACCAGTAAGGGTGGAGATGGGGAGGGAGTTAGCGTTCAAAAATCTATTGGTTGCAATGCTCACCATATAGGGAATGGGCCACCTGTGACACAATCCCTACCACTACACAATATGTCCATGTAACAAACATGCATGTATCTATTTTAGATGCCCTCTAATCTAAAACAAAAATGGGAAAAAAGAGAGAAAAAAGAAATAAGCACACATACAGTGAACTAATTTTCAACATAGGTACCAAGAGAACACAATGGGAAAGGATAGTCTTTTCAATAAATGGTGCTGATAAACCTGAATATCCATATGCTGAAAAATGAAACCAAATACAAAATAAACTCAAATGGATGAAAGATTTAAATGTAAGGGCTGAATTTGTTAGAATGCTAGAAGAAAACATGGGGGAAACCTCCTTGATGCTGGTCGCGGCGATTTAAAAAAAAAAATGAGACAGCAAAAGCATAGACAATAAAAGCAAAAATAAAAAAGTAGGACTACATCAAACTAGAAAGGTTTTGCACAGCAAAAAATAGTTACAGTAATCATAATGAGAAGGCAACCTATGGAATGTGAAAAAACATCTGCAAGTCATGTATCTGATAAGGAATAAATATTCAAAATATACAAGAAACTCAAACAATTCAAGGAAGAAAACAACCTGGTTTTAAAATGGGCATAGAACCTGAATAGTAGGTTAAAAGAAGACATACAAATTGCCAACACACACAGTAAATCCCCTGCATATGAACGAGTTCCATTCTGACAGCACCTCCGTAAGTCCAATTTGTTCATAAGTCCAACAAAGTTAGTGTAGATACCCAACTGACACAATTGGTTGTAAGATACCAGCTACATCACCTCTGCTTTTATGCTTGCTTCTGGACATCCTGGACTTTAAATAGAGATATTGTACTACTGTACACTATATAGTACTGTACAGTAAAGTATATAAAAGTACAACCACTTGTAGAGGATGTATGCATGTGACAATGTATGCCAAATATGTATGCCAGATTGGACATGTGCATGTATGTTCACATTTTTGAAAGTTTGCAACTTGAAGGTTTGTATGTAGGGGACTTACTGTGTAGGAAAAAATGCTTAATAACACGAATCATTAGGGAAGTACAAATTAAAACCACAATCAGATATCACCTCACACCTCTTAGGATAGCTATTACCAAAAAATTTAAAGATAAAATGTGTTGGTGAAAATGTGGAAAAAAAGAACTCTTGTACACTGTTACTGGGAATGTAAATTGGTACAGCCATTATGTAAAATATTATGGAGATTTCTCAAAATATTAAAGATAAAACTACCATATGATCCTGCAATCTCATTTCTGGGTATTCATCCAAGGGAAATATAATCACTATCATGGAGAGATACTTACATTCTCACATTCATTGCTGTGTATACACTATGGTGAAGATATAGAAACAAACCAAGTGCCCTGTAACCGATGAATGGATAAAGAAAATGTGTTGTATGTATATTACTGGGAAAATCAGGCAGTCAGCTAGGTCACAGAGTGGTCAAGGCACTCTGTGTTTCTTGGTCAGGACAAAATAAAGAAGAAAGTGGGTGGAAATAAAGGACTCTACACAAAGTGATTTGGCATAAAGTTAGACATATACATCAAAGAAATGCAATATAAAACCACACTGAGATACCACCCAACTCCAGTTAGGATGGCTATCATCAACAACTCAAAAAATAACAGATGCTGGAGAGGATGTGGGGAAAAGGGAACACTTCTACACTGTTTATGGAAGTGTAAACTAGTACAACCGCTGTAGAAAACAGTTTGGTGATTCCTAAAAGATCTAAAAATCAACCTTCCATATGACCCTGCAATCCCCCTATTGAAAAGATACCTGGAGGAACTCAAATCACTCTATGAAAAAGATATTGCATATGCATGTTTATTTTAGCATTGTTCACAATAGCAAAAACATGGAACCAGCTGTGCTGTCCATTGAAAGAGGACTGGATAAAAATAATGTGGTACATATACACAATGGAATATTGTAGCCACAAAGAAGGACAAAATTATGAACTTCACAGCAACTTGGATGGACTTAGAGTCTATAATACTGAGTGATCCATCACAGAAACAAAGAACTGAGTGCCACATGCTCTCACTCATAAGCAGACCTTGAACAATTATCATAATACTAGAAGAAAAGGATTGGTAGTAGTGGAAAACTGCGGGGGGGGGGGTTGGCTGGATTGGCAGTAGTGGGAATCTGCCGGGGGCAAGGGGCACACCTCATCAACAAGAATACCTGCATAATAAACATTTGTATACCTAATCCTGAATTGTACTCCACATCTTTAAAATAAAAAATAAATAAAATTAGACATATAGACCATGCAATAGAAATAAGTTTATAAGATTTTTAAACAGGGGTACCAAGATAACTTAATGGGAAAAAACGACCTTTTTTGGCCAGTTTCTACTAAAACTAAACATTAGTGATTCAGTGATTCCATTTCAAGTCTATATGCAAGGGAATTAAGTACATGCATCCACAAAACTGGAATAATCCTAATACTAGTTAATAGAAAACTAAATAATTAAATTGTGGAATATTCATAAAATGGAGTACCACAACATCAGATTTCAAGTAAGTGACAATTCTTTTTGTACTTTGTTATGCATTTGTGGTGTTGGAATGCCTTGCTGCTATTGGTGTCGCCCTGTTCCATCACTAGTTGTGGGGATTAACTACTATGAAAAGAATACAAATGTTATTCTGACATATTTTTTTCTACTAGTGTAATGATTTAAATATACTGGCTTTAGATTACATATCTTTTCTAAATGATTTTGTGTGGCAACTGTAGAAATACACAGCTCTTCTCTGTGGGGGATGAAAAAGTCGCTTTTGAGAAACTGAGTAATTTACACGCAGGGTTCTGGGCTTGCTTATTCTATAATTCCCTTTACATGTTATGCAGCATAAAATTAACATTGATTCAGAGTCTTGTGGAGTCCACGTAGATACCTCACACTGAGATGAACTGAATACACAACTAGTAAATAGATGTATCTGAGAGATAGAGTATATAAACCATCAAACCAGATTTTAAATACACATGCTTTTTGCTATTAATGGAGCATTTCAGGGTAGAGTCTAGACTACAATATAACTAGCATACATTATCCAAGATACAGGTGCAAAAATACTCAGTTAGCTATAATGACAGTATATTTGGTTTGCAATTAGATTGAATCATCATCAATAGAGGAATGGTTGAACAAATTATGATAAATCTATTTGTGAATATTATGTAGGTATAAAAATGAATAACCTGTATATTGCATATAGATATGAAAACATCTCCAAATTATACAATTAAATGGCAAAACACGCTAGAACACAGCTGTGGATCCCATATATGCATAGAAAGTACCTCTGAGCATATCTGCTATAACATTATATCTAGGTAAAAGGATGTTGGAGTCTAATTCTGTGGCAGGAGATTGTTTTACAACGTGCAATAAATAAAATATAATAAAATAATAATACATATTTATTGTATAATAAAATAATAATAAAAAGTAAGTTTGTCTTGTTTTTACTCATTTGACTCTCTTCATGCTCAACTCAGTTATATTTACAAACCTATTTCATATGCACATGGGAAAATGGTCAGGAGGTAAATTCAGTCGCTTTTCACCTTCCATGGTAAATCCCAGAAGGTTTATTCTTCTTGTACTTGGCCAGTTGGAAAATTTTGACTTTCTACACTAGGACCTATTTTTTTCTTCCCTCTCTGTTCCAGTGGTGCTTTCATCAATATAGTAGAATTTTTCATTCAAAAGTTCAAGGTGATTGCTTCATACAGAATTTCCAAAGATGATGCATAACAAAGTCCCCTGTTGCTCTGAGAAAAAAAAAAAGTAATTCTGTTTATTTAGTGAGTCCAAACTCAAGCTTCTTGTGAGACTCCAGGGACTGCCTGCCATTGAGTCAGCTGCCTCTTAGACTCCCTGACTCAATCTGCCAATCCACTGGCTCTCTAAACCCACCTGCTTTCCTCTGATTGGCTATACTGGACGACCCTTTCTTTGAATAATGCTAACAGCATAATATTAATCACAGAGGAAATTAAGCAGATAAATGATTGTGTGATCAAGATTAAGAAACATGAGAGAAACTGTTCAAATATTTGAGTGTTTCAAGATGATACTCAAGCAGAAATTAGAAAAATTTTCTGAAGATTTGTCTCCAAGGGCTTTTGGAGCCTAGGTAAATATATATATATTTTTTTCTCATTTAACTTCTTAGATTGAAAACTATTCCTAACCCTGAGTGGAGCAGTTGTGATATCTCCTTTCTTTATGGGAATTACCTGAGCTAAGATGTGCTAATTTATTTATTGTCAGCTCCAAGATAACAGCCAAGAGCATAATAATGTCCTAAATTCTCTGATTTTTGCTTCTTTTCATCAGTGCCTTGAGCTCCTTTCTTCTCCCTTCCCTCTCTTCATGACTTTCTAACACACTTATTTTATTTCTGATTCCTCTCGTTTCACTTTTGGGTTTATTGCCTTAGAGCTTTTCTGCAATTCTACCTCAACCAGGGTGAATAGTTTACATCTTTTCCCTAAGATGTTCTGACTGGCTTCTCAGATGTGCCTCCCTTCCTCTTCCTTTGGGATACTGAGCATTAAATTAAATTGAAAACTGAATTTATTAAAGCTCTGATTCTATGTAAACCATCCAATTAAATTCTCACAACACTGCAAAGTGGGCACTGTTATCCCCATGATGTAGATGAGAAATTTGAAATTAAAAGTTGAAATATCAGTTTAAAGCTCACATAGATGGAAAATAGCAAATCTGGAACAGGACTCCACATACGGGTGTCTCCAAGGATCTCTGTTATATCTCTGCTGCTTCTCTTTTGCCCTTTGGCATGCAGCCTGCATTTCTTTAGGGTCTGGAAAGGTTGGGGGAGCCCGACGGAGTGGGTAAGGACACAAGTGCAGATTTCTGATTGTTGTAGATTAAAATTTCCTTTATGACAAAATTATGAACTTCACAGCAACTTGGATGGTCTTAGAGCCTATAATACTGAGTTATCTATCACAGAAACAAAGAACTTAGTATTATGTGTTCTCCCTCATAAGCAGACCTTGAACAATTATCATAATACTATAAGAAAAGGATTGGCAGTAGCAGGAAACTGCCCGGGGTTGGGGGAGGTGGGATTGGCAGCAGTGGGAATCTGCTGGGGGAGTGGGGACACACTTCATCAACAAGGGTACTTGCATGATGAACATTTGTTCACCTAACCCTGAATTATACTCCACATCTTTAAAATTAAAAATTAAAAAAATAAAATAAAACAGAATCTCCTTTATACCCTGAACTCTAGAGTTGCTTTTTTTTGGCAGTTAAAAAAAGATCACAAAGTTTATATCAGATAATTTATAGATCTATTTTGCTCAATATAAGTTTATGAGTTATCAGTGTTAATATTAAACTATAAAATAGTATTTTTACAAAATGCCTATACTGTAATAAGAAATCTATTCGGTGGGATTTGTTTTCATAAGTGGAACACTTGCCACTTGCTTCATATGCATGTATGCAGCCAAGAAGTAAGTCAAAACTGATTATATAACATATACATTGCATTGATAGACTATATAGCATATACATTGCATTGATAGACAGTACATTTGCATTGCATTGCATTGCAAATATATTGATAGACAGTACATTTGCATCGCATTGATAGACAGTACATTTGCATTGATAGACTTCTAATTCCTTCACAAAAGAAGATGAAATGATTGTTTCCATAAATATATTCATTGCTGGCAATATGCATACCATGATTTCCAATGTCAACATAGCACAATAAACAAAGGAAGTCCAAATCAATAGGATATTTCATACAAACACACACAAACACACATCACAGCACTGTAAAACTCCATTCTAATCTAGCAACTCTACAATCATTTGTTTATAGATTTCTAGTTTAACATTTTCTTTTATTCTATAAATTTATACTTAAAAATTAAATTATTTACTAATTTGTGCATCATTAATAAATTCAAATAGTTCAGATATCTTTTCCATTTCTGTTTTTGATCTTAGTTGCCTATATTAGACTGTTTTTGCTGTATAAATGTGGTCTTATAGCTGTTAACTAAAAATCTCAAGGCATAGTGCTGTGGGCATTGAGCATTTGCATCCCAACGTTAAAGCAGGTGGTCCAGCCACTTGGTTGACATGTGACAGAGAAAATAACTGGTTGCATTTCTTACCCCCAACCGGCTGATTTTACATCATGTTACCACAATCTTAGACCTCTATTGCTTCCATCGTAAGGATTTGAAGTGTCCTCAGTAGCTTTTCTTTTTTGGTCAATTTACCTAGCATATATTTTCCATATGATGAGCAAAATCTATATATTGTTTATTGTGGCTCTCACAGAGGTAAAAACCCACATCTTAATAAAAACAAAAAGAATAGCACACAGACAGTTATTTAAATTATGTATTTGAATACATAATTTATATAATTGGAGAATGTGTTGATAAGGGTAAAAGGAGTGTATTTTAACTAACCATAGGATTTTACTATCAAGTTTACATTGCAAGTATTCATGTTTTCTACTATCACATTCTGAGCAATTGCTATGGGCTTGTTATTATGTATGATGTCCTTTGTTTGATTCTCAGGGATCTTTTCCTTTGAACAGGAGCCTATTAATTTCCCCCATATAAGGGTGTTAATATCTAAAAGTAAACCTTTCATGTTATGCTTCTGGAATTGTTTAATGAAAATTTTGAAATATAGATTACTGAACGGTGATGTTTCAAGCATCAGCCACAGTAAACATGGAAATTTTAGTTTTATTTTTAAAATATTTTTCTGAAAATCTTGGAACAGTCTTAAGGAAGAAACCTGCTATGTAATAAAGTGCATTGTATGTAATAAAGCATTGGCTTTTGTTGCACTAGTAGTTTCTAGGCAAAGTTTTGCCGTGATCTGAGGTTGGGATTCTCTCTATGGTTCATGGAATCTCTAGAGCTAGTCAGATGGGCTATGTTTGGAGGTAGCTAAAGGAAGGGGATATTTTTCACATGTTGCTGGCTCTGAAATCACACAGCACAGACTCACCCCTGGCTTTGGCAATCCCTTCCCTGGGCTCCCTTCCATGTTGCTTTGCACTGGAGGTGACGCGGTGAACTCAGGATGAGCCCTGAAAGCCCCCATGCACAATGTTGCAAACCTAAAGAGTAAAAGAAGAAGACTCCAAGCAATAATCTCCTCTATTCTGGCCTCAAATAATGAATTAAATGTTTGTGTATCATGTACACTTTATCATTTTATAGGTATTGTGCATAATTTATTATTTTACATTATTAATGTTGAATCCGTCATAATGTTAGCTTTCAAAATGATTTTTTTATTGCTCTCTGCAAGTAGTATTCTCAATGTTGACTTTACAAGCTGAGGAAGTTTATTGTTTGCGTGTCTGAAAGTATTGTTGCCACAACGCAGTGTACTACCAACCAAGAATTCAGGTAATTGAGTTTTGTTTCTCACCAAGACTGGGAGTTTCGGCTGTTCAGTTAACTAACAATAGGGGGAGTTTCTCAGTCTTCATGGATGAATCAAATGAACTCGTGATGAATTAAAAGACAATAGAGGCAAGAGTATTGAACAGTTATCTTGAGACTCAGTTGAAGTCTAGAATATAAGGCCAGCATGGGAAATTATGCACTAGTTATACAGTGTGAGAAGGTAGTCAGGGAATCATGTGGAGCTTTAAAACCTAACATAATGACTTAGACAAGAGTGGTGACTACTACATATATTGTTAGATTTAGGATGGGCATGATTTTTCTAATCAGAGCACTGCTCAAAACAGGGAACAGCATTCATGGCCAGGAGGTGGGCAAAGATTGATCACAAAAACCTACCTGAATTATTAATGGATATTATGACCTAGGCTACCAGGTTTTTAAACATTTATTCTTATTATATGGATGTATTTTAAAATTAAATGATAATATGATATCATTAAATAAAATTCAAACAAGAAAAATTGAAAACAATCTAATTCCCCATTACTCTCAATTTATTGATGCTATATTGTTTCCATATCCTCTACTGGTTTGTTAAACTTCACCTTGGTCCCTAATACCATAACTGTGTACTTATTTTTATAATTATCAATTACAGTGCCTTTATAATTACTGTGGGCACTTGTATATGCTCACACACATACCTATGCAGTGTGATCTTAATTACATTTACTGAAAAGAAAAAAAAAAGGAGAGAAAGCTATTAAACAGAAGGTCTCTTAACTTCTTATACCTGGTCTAATACTCTGAATCTTCCCTTCTATGTAGACTAGATAATGTCCCTGCTCTGACATATATCCTTTTGATTTAGATTTAATCCTCTCCCCACTTTTCAAGTAATTCACTCCTGAAATTTTCCTCCTGCTCTCTCATCAGAAACTCTTCTCAAATGAATCACCCTCACCAGGACAAAAATACTCTAGCTCAAAAAAGATAATAAAAAATAGTAACACAGTTAAGTTAGAATATCAATGGTATGATGGTGATCAGGAAGTTAGTTTTTAAATATCTTAACATGGATTTGAGGCAGTAATGAAGAGACATTTATGGAGAAGATCTAGGTGCTGGGATAACTAGAGGTCATTAAAGAGATCTTGTTTCTTGTATTCCAGAGAGAACACTTCTCTGTATGGCAATGAGAAACTACAGTGCTATCAGTGAGTTTGTTCTTCTTGGACTGTCTACTGACCCCTATGTTCAGGCTATACTCTTTGTCCTGTTCCTTCTGATTTACCTCCTCACTCTGATGGGAAATTTTTTGATGCTGCTGCTGATTGGAACTGATTCTCACCTCCACACACCCATGTACTTCTTTTTGAGACAGTTATCCTTCCTGGACCTCTGCCATTCGTCTGTCACAGTTCCCAAGATGCTGGAGAATCTACTTTCTGAAAGCAAAGTCATCTTTGTAGAGAGCTGCTTTATTCAGGCCTTTTTGGTGTTTGCCACTGGTGGCACTGAGGCTTGTCTGTTGGCTGCGATGGCCTATGACCGCTATGCTGCCATCAGTTCCCCTCTGCTCTATGGTCAGGTGATGAGTAACCCGCTCTGTGTTGGGCTGGTGTGGGGCTCCTGGGGTCTGGCCTTTGTTGATGCTCTCATCAATATCCTTCTGGCTGTCAATTTAGACTTTTGTGAGGGTCATACTATTCCCCACTTCAGCTGTGAGCTGTCTTCTCTCTTTCCTCTGTCTTGCTCTGAGACCTCTGCCAACTTCACACTCCTGTTCTGCTCCTCTGTTTTGCATTTCTTTGGAACCTTCCTCATGATTGTTTCCTCCTATGCCTGCATTGTCTCCACCATCCTGAGCATCAACTCCACCTCAGGCAGAAGCAAGGCCTTCTCCACCTGCTCTTCCCATCTCACTACTGTGGTCTTGTTCTATGGTTCTGGTTTCACCAGCTATCTGTTGCCAACTTCGGGTTCCCCTCTGGAAATGGTCATTTCCTTGCCATACAGTGTGATCATACCCATGCTGAATCCCCTCATCTATAGCCTGAAGAACAAGGAGGTGAAGGCAGCTATGGAAAGAATGCTCAGAAAATATTTTCATCCTCTCATGTAGTAGACGCAAAGTTATGATGAAAGGAAAACTGAATTTATGATACATGGTCAGAAAATAAACTAAGTTTCTTGATTGCCCATGATGAAAGTTGCCACAGGTGGCATTTTCCTCCTTAGAATGCTTGTAAAGAAAATTGAGAATTTATAGGACGATAGAGATTCAGACTTATTTAGAGAAGAAGAAATTATAAGATATCTCTCTTTTCCGGGGATCATTTTATAAAAATGTTGATTTGTTATTCATAGCTACATGAACATCTATTGCTATGTTACTAATGACTCCTTCGTACTTCTTCTAATAATTATACCCTAAATCTTATGAAAACAGATCAGTTCAAATTCACATGGGCATCAAGGGTGGTGATTCTGTAACCTGGATTAGACTAACCATTCTACTCCTGTCCCTTGCTACTGCATTAGTGCAGGGAGTTAAGCCAAGACCCAAGCAAAGCTATTTACATTATTTTTCTAGGAAGTTTGAATATTGAGCAAACAAACGAAAATAAAGAAAGCATTGGAGACAAAGTCAGTCTGACTTCAGTGCCTAAAGAGACTGTGAACCCTGCTCCCATACCCATGGCAATTGTCCTTCCTGGTGTCATATTTTTAATAAAAATTGTAATAATAGCAAATTTGTTTTATTTATTAACTTGTGTCAAGAAGTATACTAAATTTCTTTGGTAGTAAGACACCCTCTGAATCCCTGGAACCTGTGAATATGCTGTGTTACATGGCAAAAAGTATTGGGCAGATATAATTAAGGTTATAGACCTTAAAACAGAAAACGTATCCTGTATTATCCAGGTAGGCCCAATCTAATCACATGAATCCTTAAAAGCAGTGAACCTTCTCTAGTTGTAGGAAGGAAAGATGAGGCAGAGTGTAGGTTAGAGATAATATAATCATAAGAAGGACTCAGTTCTCCATTGCTGACTTTTTTCATGGAGAAGGCCAGGAGCCAGGGATTGTGAGTGGCCTCTGGAACCTGAGAACAACATGTAGCCAACAGTCAGCAAAGAAACAGGAACTTCTGTTTATGGAATTTATGGAAGCAAATTTTGCCAACAACCAGCATGTACCTACAAGCAGTCTCTCTCCATATCTTCCAGATAAGATCTGTCAACTTCTTGATTTTGAACTCTTACAACCCAGAGCAGCAAAACCAGTTGAGTCTACTCAGTGTTTTGACCTACAGAACTGAGGGATAATATATTTGTGCCATTTTGTAGCTGGAAACTTCCAGGGAAGGGAGAGGGGAACATATGACATCAGTAAGGGTACAATTGGAGGCCCAAACTTTGCCTGTATGATGACCACCTATCATACCTGTATGATACCAAATCCTGAATGGTACTATATATATATATATATATAATTTTGCCTTTTACTATTCTACTTAATTATTTCAAGTATATGAGACAAGTTTTTTCACTAGTTTTCCTTTACTGGTGAGAAAATGAGCCAGGATATTTTTATACTTGTCCAGCAATTCACAGCAAGGAAGTGGTAGAGCTGAAATGTAACCCAGACAGTCTGAACTCAGTCCATACTCTTCGTCACTGCATTACCCCCTTCATTAAATCTATGAGCCTCCCACATTCTTTCCATAATTTTTTATGATCAGAATTCATTACTTACTGAAATATCTGTAAAACTTATAATAGCCTGTAATAGCTTGCTTGACATGAGTAACTCCATTTTGTTAAAAATCTTCCATCTTAGTTGCCAGCTCACCCAGATGCAACCCCCTTATGTGTGACTGTTGCAACCTTCCCGTACTCATAAGCCCACATCCTTGTTCCACCCCCTTGTTCCCCTGGCATTTGGAAATTCCCTAGCCATAAATTCCTTGTTCTAATTATACTTTTGCTTAACTGAAATCAGATGTTGTGCCAGGTAATTGTTCCCTTTTTGTTTTTAGTTCCCTGTTGCTATGCAGCCCACTTGTGGTTTTTGCCCTTATAAACTCCTGGCTTGCTGCATTCAGGGTTGAGAGTTTTTCAGGCATGAGCCCCCTCTCGACTGCTGACTATTAAAGGACTCAAAAAATTCGACTCTCAGTGTGTAGCGACTCCTTTCTTGCACTCCGGCTATAACATTGCAATCAAAGAATGGTAACTGGTACTAAATAGAAATCAAAGGTTAGTTGCAGGCAATAGAAATTCAGGGAAATGCAATGTGTTTATGAGTAGATATTGGGATAAGAGTTGGGAAAATACAGTAATTACTATGCTACATTTCCTCTTTTATTTTGTGAACTATCCTGTTTTTTTTCCCCAAAATTCCTTTTCTCCCTATAATCAGTATTCATAGTCTGTTTTTCTCACTTACAAAGAAACCTAATCGATTTTGAAATTGAAGCTAGAGTTTGGTTTGTAGGCAACAACTCTCAGGGATGTGAGGACACATGGAATTAGTTACTGTGCTAAGACAAACAAAAAGAAGTGAGTTGTCCATGTTTACTGGTCATGAAATGTAATTGCCACTCATATTAAGACCCATGATTGCCTGAGACCTGAAACATTGGTCTAAATTTCTGAAGCTGCTGAAACATTGGTCTAAATTTCTGAAGTTGCTGAAATTAAGCAAATAAAGGAGAATGAGGGATGCTAAGACCACAGGGTTTTCTATTTTCAGAAAGACAATTATTTAATTTCTTAGTTCTTGACCTTACAGTACAGAATGAACTTCAGGGCTTTTCTTTTCCTCTGCTGAAGGAATATCTGTCATTCTATAGGTGTAGAGTAGAGGTTATACAAAGCTAACACCGAGATGGATTTAGTGACCATCACTAGTTGAATTCACTATCACACCAGGTTGCTTATAGGAGAATTTGGTGCTCATCAGGGAAATACACCATCTCAACAATTGAAATAGTGGTATCTTGGAGAATTTGGAGAACCGGAGAATCATGAACCTCCAAGCCTCTCTAAAGCCACCATTTCCCCCTCCTTGCCTCAGCATGCTGTCTCCCTAAGAAAGAAAGTGAGTAACTCCTCTCATATCTTACATTTCTCCATGTTGCTTGGATGAGGTCCAGGATTCAAAACCAATATAACCTGAAGGGTGAAATCAGAACCTGAGAAGGAAAGAATTATACTAAGGAGAAATAATAGAAATAGATTAATTTTCATATTCAGTAATCTAGGGAATGTTTCTGGGAATGAATTTTATTGTTCTCAATTAGGAGAATAAATTTAATTTTTGTGTAGTGTTTTATTTTAAAAATCATCTTAAATATCTATATTCATTTAAACTAACATCACTGTACATAAATACTTGAATTGGATCTTGTCATACAACCTGTTTTGTGGGTTTTTTGTGACTTGCCATCCTTTTCATATATTTTTCTACTTTTTCTCCACTCAAGTTTAACCCATGTTAACTACAGAATAGATTCTTTCTCTGGATTTATATATGCATGTCAAACAATTGTAAACATACCCATATATGTATGCATTTGTAAGTTTTTCCATCTCTGTTTTAAAATCTAGATAAGATACATTTTTCTTTTATGTACTTTTCTCATTCATTAACAATATGTAAAACTTGCTGCAGGTCAAATGGCATAGTTCTAATTCATTTATTTAGTTTCAACACAAAATTTCATCTTGTCAATGTGCCATAGTTTCTAAAATTACTCTCCTTCCTTTACATTTGGGCTCATTTTGCTTCCATTTTTTGACTACAAACAGTGCTGCAATAAACATCTTTGAGTATATAACATGAAATTTGAGTCTTTTTGTTTCTCCAGGATTGATTCCCAGAAATTGAATTGTGAAGTGTATGTGTATTTTTAATTTTAATTGATGTTGCCCAATTTTTTCCCAGGTATGCTGTAACACTTTACATCTCTACTAGCAAAGTAAAAGAGGGCCTTTTAACTCCTATTGAGCCTGCGATGTGTTGTAGTTTTTGCATAGTTCTATTTCATTCTTATTTCAATTTGCATTCCTCTGGAAAGTTGACTAGGAAGTTTTTTTTTTTTTTTTTTGGGTTGGAGTCTCACTCTGTTGCCCAGACTATAGTGCAGTGGCCGCTCCCAGCCACCGCAGCCTCGACTTGCTGGGCTCTGGTGATCCTTCCGCCTCAGCCTTCCAAGTAGCTGGAACTACAGGCATGTGCTACCACGCCTGGCTAGTTTTTGATGTATTGTAGAGATGAGGTCTTGCCAAGTTGCCCAGGCGGGTCTCGAACCCGCGGGCTCAGGCAATCCAATCACCTCAGCCTCCCAAAGCGCGGGATTACAGGCTGAGCCACCGAGCCAGCTAACTAGGAAGTTTAAATATCTTTTCATATATTAGGTGACCATTTTCATTTGATATTTTGCAAAGGTCGTATCCACAGTCCATTTTTCTTTTGGCTTGTTTGATGTCTTTATCAGTGTTAGAGCACTTCAAATTTCAGGTACATTCATCATTGTCTGTATTCTATGCAGAAAATGCTTTTTTTTTTTTAAGATGTATTATTTGCCCTTGTCTTTATTTAAGGTATTTTTGGTCATGCAAAAGATTTTTGTTTTTATATATTCATATATAATTTATTTTTTTCAAATACTAAGTCTCTTTATCATCTAAGGTTTACTTTGTGATTTAAAAATTTTCATAGATGTCCTTGTTAGACTTTACTTTTTCATTTTTTTCCATAAGTTTATTGGAATTCATGTTTATACTTGGTGTGAGATTAGTTTATGATGAGTACAATTTATGACAGCAACCTTTTATAAATAGACCATTCTTTTCTAATTGAATTAAAATACCAACTGACCACACATAAAATCTGAGGTACATTTATGGGTTTTAAATTTTTAATCAATGTTCTGTCTCTTTTTATTAAATTGTGATATTGATTATTCTGGTATTTGGTATGATATGACTTCTTCAATATTATCCCCCCACCACTTTTATTCCTTCTCATTCTTTTATATGGTCTTCAATATCCTTAATTTCACTACAAAGAAAAACAATTTTAAGATTGCAATTGAAATGGCACCAAATGTAAAAACTAGTTTGGGGATAGTAGACATTTTTAAATATGAATTCATTACCACATTGTCAAAATAAGAATATGTCTTTCAGACATTGCTAAGTAAAATTGCACAGATTATAATTATATAGGTATTATGCTATTCTCTTTTGATGCATCCATAAGTTTTTTCTAATTTTATTGAAGCATAACTGAAAATTAAAAATTGTATATGTTTAAGATGTACACTTGATGATTTGATACACATATACATTATGAAATCTATAATCACAATCAAGTTAATTCATATATTCATCACCTCACATAGTTACCATCTTTGAGTGTGTGTGTGCACGCGTGCACCTGTGTGTGGTAAGAACATTTAAGATCTACTCTCTTAGCAAATTTCAAATATATAATAACTGTTGTTAACTATATTTAGTGTTTTAAAACAGATCTCCAGAATTTACCATTTTGTATAAACGAAACTTTGTACCCCTTATCAACATACCTCCCTTTCTCTCTTCTCTCAGCCCCTGGAAACTACCATTCTACTCTTTGCTTTTATCAGTCTGATTTTTTAAGATTCCACATATATGTGAGATCATGTAGTATCTGTCTTCCTGTGTCTGGCTTATGTCACTTAGCATAATGTCCTCCAGATTTATACATGTTGTGTCAAATGACAAGATACCTTTCTTTTTTAAGGCTGAATAACATTTCATTGTGTGTGTGTATATGTGTGTGTGTGTGGGGAGAGAGAGAGAGAGAGAGAGAGAGAGAGAGAGAGAGACATGCCACATTTTAAAAATCCATTCATCTATTGTAGGACATTTAGATGTTTTCCATATATTGGGTGTCATTTATGATTTCATGCCAATGGAAAAGCATAGATATCTCTTTGAGATCCTAATTTCACTTTCTTTGGATACATACCCCAAAGTGGGATTGTTGGATCACATGGTTGTTTCATTAAAACATTGTTAAGGAAACTCTACATGGTTTTCTGTCATGACTGTATTAATTTACGTTCCCACCTACTGTGTATTTTTCTCCACATCCTCATCAACACTTGTTATCTTTTGTCTTTTAATTTTAAATAATAACCATTCTAATATGTATGTGGGGAGTTTTTAAAGTTTCTGTCAATATTGTAAATGGAATGTTTTCCTATTTTTGTTTATAGGTTCTTATTATTAGTACAGAGAAAAGCCTGCAAGTTTTACATATTTACTGTTGTATCCATGATAGTGGAATGAACTGGTTAGCATCCCTTTCAATCTTCTTCTAGTGTGCAAGAATTAGAAAGGTAAAAACTATACTTGTCAAGCTCCATTGGATCTGGGTTTCAGGAAGTTTCTTTTAGGTTTCATCAAACACATTCATGTGAAATGATAATTTGTACCTGAATCCTGGGAGAGGAGAGGTAAGATGTGGAGCATTCAGTTTGCTGAGCTAGACTACGGTAGAGGTGGCATGACTCGGTCTGTAGCCAGCAGTTGTAGTAACAGCTTCCTGTGGAAAACAGTACAACCTCTGTGGGAAACAGTGTGGCGATTCCTAAAAGATCTAAAAATCAACCCTCCTTACGACCCTGCAATCCCCCTACTGGGAATATACCTGGAAGAACTGAAATCACTCTATAAAAAGATACCTGCACACATATGCTTACTGCAGCATTATTCACAATAGCAAGAACATGGAACCCACCGTGCTGCTCATCAAAAGAGGACTGGATTAAAAA
>NW_007049557.1:0-863 GCF_000164805.1 Carlito syrichta
TCGCCCCCTGCGTGGCAGCGTAGAGCTGCACATGGGCAAAGCGTGTCCCATGAGAGAACTCTTAGTTCAAACAGAGGCGCTCTGCACAGCCGAAGTCCAAATGAGAAGAAAACCGCGAGACTCAGACTCATGTGTTGCAGCATGCACCAAGTGAGAATAACCTAGATAGCCCCTAAAGAGCGCTGCACATTTTGAAAAGCTCCTTCCCCGGGAAGATGCACATGCACAACAAGCCTCACAGAAGCCGTCTACGCTTATTCAGCAAGGCCAACGCGAGAGTGACTGCATTTCCTAGCCTAGAGAAACGCCAAGGGGTAAAGCGATTCAGGGCTCAAACAGAAGGCAAGCACTGCTTTTCTACAAGTGAGTGTGTAGCACTCATTTCACTCAGTCTGACACCATTGACATGCTCATTCCTACATGTGAAGTATCGACATAACATGCTCGGCTATGCTCATTCAAGCCGTACCTTGAGAATCGTGTATTACACCGTACAGCACACAAGAATCAAACTACTGGAAAATACATCACAATGCAGTAAACATTTGACACAGCATTCCCCAAGCTGATGCACACTCACAGCCAGCAAGCCAAGCCTGTCAGCTCTTCCTCGTAAATGCCAACGGAAGAGCAATGGCTTTGGATAGGAGACGGACAGGTCAAATCAAAAACACTTTAGAATTCAGTAGGTGAACAAATCATGCTTTCCCAAAGATGACAGCGAACCGGTCACGTCGCTCAGTGTGGCACCATGGAGTTGTGCACTTTGTTTACAGGAAACGTTGAATACAGCTCTGCTAGGTCTATGCACTCAATGTAGGATCATATACGCTGAAAAACAGGGAGAATCAGGTGTCACGCCA
>NW_007049558.1:0-621 GCF_000164805.1 Carlito syrichta
AGCTGATGTAACTAGCTGAAATAACTAGTGAGCCAGCTGGCTACCCATCTGATGTAACCAACCTTTTAACTAGCTAGCCAGCTGGCTAGACAACTGACTTTACTAGCTAGACAGCTGATTAGTCAGCTGATTATACTACCTGACTTTACTAGCTTGCCAGCTGGCTAGACAGCTGACTTAATTTCCTAATTACCCAACTAGTCAGCAGCCCAGCCAGCTAACAGAACTAGCTGACTAAACGAAGTAGCTAGCTTGCTAGCAAGCAGACTTAACTAGCTACCTACCTAGTTAGACAGAGTGATAGCCAGCTGACTTAACTAGTAGACATAACTAGATAGCCTGATGACTAGCCAGCACACTTAACTATCTACCTTCTTACATAGCCTTCTGGCTTGTCAACAGATTTAACTACCTAACTACTTAGCTAAAATGCTGCCCAGTGAGCTGACTTAACTATGTGATTTAACAAGCTAGCCAGCTGGTTATCCAGCTCGTTTAACTAGCTAGGTGCCCTGCTAGATAACTGGCTAGCCAGCTGACTTAACTCACTGACATAACTAGCTAGATACCTGGATAACACAGCTATCTTAACTAGCTGCTTATCTAACTAGCTACCTAGTT
>NW_007049558.1:1906-2605 GCF_000164805.1 Carlito syrichta
CTAGCTACCTACTGGCCATAATTAGCTGACTAATATAGCTAGCTTTCTGACTAGCCAGCTTACTTAACTAGCTGAAATAACTATCTAGTCAGATGGCCAGCCATCTGACTTAACTAGCTTTTTAACTAGCTAACAACCTGGATAGCCAAGGGCCTTAATGAGCTAAATTAGCTAGAAAGCTCGTTGTCAGCTAACTTAACAAGCTGACTTAACTTGCTAGCCAGTTGGTTAGCCAGCTTACTTAACTAGTTGATTAATTAACTAGGTAGCTGGCCAGCCATTTGGCTAGACAGCTGTCTTAACTAGCTGAATTAACCATCTAGCCAGATGGCTAGCCAACTGACTTAACAAGCTCGCTACCTAGCTTACCAGCTGACTTAAATAGCTGGCTTAACTAGCAGCTACCTAACTAGCCAGCTGACTTAAAAAGTTAGCTAAGTAGCTAGCTACCTAGTTAGTCACCTGGCTTAAATAGTTAGCTAACAAGATAGCTGCCTAGCTAACAAGCTGACATAAATAGTAAGCTTCCTTGCCAGCTAGCTGACTTAACGAGCTAAATAAGTAATTAGCTTAACAACTTAGCTAGCTGACTTAACTGGCTGACTTTAGTTAGCTAGCTGACTTACCCACATTATTTAAATAGTTAGCTAACTATTTAGTAGCTGATAACGAGGCTGACTTAATTTATTAGCCAACTAT
>NW_007049559.1:0-685 GCF_000164805.1 Carlito syrichta
CATTCCTGCCTTCTTTGGTGAAGCTTATTGTTATGGGGTTACATTGTTCACCTCGGGTAGGGTTGCATCATTTATGGAAGTTGGGGGTACCTGCCCTCTGCACCTGTATTAAGTCGTTGGGCTTGGCAGGGCTCCAATTTATGAAACCTGTGGTGACACACGACCAGTTGGGGCAATAATACTGAGTGGGATTGTTACAGTTTTTATCTCTGTCATGCCCCGGGCATACGTAAAAGTACAAGTACCTGCCGCTAGTGCCTCCCTGGGTTAATTTCCATTGCATAGCGGCAGTGTGGTAGAATTGGGTCAGATCCCCGGTCATGACTGGAAACCATGTGTGTGGGGGGGTCATGTTTGAAGCTTGCCAAATGACATCATTGGTGGAAAGGTCTATAACCTGCTAGGTTAAGTTCACGGGTTGGTGGGGATTGGGGCTTGCTCGGAGGGACCCTAACCCTGTCATGAAGAAGCAGAAGTATGACATAGTCTTAGCTTTAGAGGATTGTCCTTGTCCTGTTTGCTTTTCCATTCCAGAATGTAGTTCTGCAGTACTGCAAATGGCTCAGCTGGTTGTACGTGGGTGTAGTGGATCCATGGGACAATGCCGTCTACCTTGAGTGTGGTGGGTGTGGTTAAGACAACAACATAGGGCCCCTTCTAGAGTGGTTCCAGTGTATGGTGCTGG
>NW_007049560.1:0-593 GCF_000164805.1 Carlito syrichta
TTTCCTTTTCTTTTTTTTTATTTTATGAGATGGAGTCTCAATCTGTCACCCAGACTGGAGTGCAGTGGCCGCTCCCGGCCACCGCGGCCTCGACCTGCTGGGCTCCGGCGATCTTTCTGCCTCAGCCTTCCAAGTAGCTGGAATTACAGGCATGTGCTACCACACCCGGCTGATTTTTTGATTTACTGTAGAGATGAGGTCTCGCTGCCCAGGCGGGTCTTGAACCTGCGGGCTCAGTCAATCCACTCACCTCAGCCTCCCAAAGGCGCGGGATTACAGGCTGAGCCACCGAGCCCGGCTAAGGCTTTCCTTTTCTTAAACTGATTTATTTCTTTAGGATAACCTTTCACAAAATGATTGGGGGCATATATACCGTGAGGCAGCCTTACCCTCAATATCATCACAAATCAGCTAGTAGAATTATTTTTTTGATATGACTGAAGAGTTGATTAAACCTACAACCTTTTTACGATTAAAAAGCGTTACGTATGAAATGCAGTTGGGGATGGAAGTCTAATCACTTTATTTCCTCATATGAATATTTTATTTTGATTTGGTTTATATTCATAATCGATTTTATCACACCATGCTAC
>NW_007049561.1:0-814 GCF_000164805.1 Carlito syrichta
GAATAACAGCAGTAAAGAATACTGTGATGGAATAAATATCAAACTAATAAGAAAGGAAAGTAGAATTAGCCAAGCAGAAGAAAGAATCTCAGAGCTCGAAGACCAAAACACAGAACTAACCCAAACTGTCAAAAACATGGAAAAGAAGATAAAAAAGACTGAACAAAACCTTCAAGAAAAATGATTACTTCAAGAGGCCGAACCTAAGAGTAATTGGCCTTCCTGAGGCAGAGAGAGAAACAGAGGTCACACTGGAACAAACATTTCATGAAATCATTCAAGAAAACTTCCCTCATCTCATCAGTGATGCAAAAATTCAAACACAAGAGATTCAGAGGACCCCTGCAAGACAACAAATGAGAAGACCAACTCCCAGACACATAATAATTTGCCTAAACAAAGTAGCTATAAAAGAAAAAATCCTAAAGGCAGCAAGAGAAAAAGGTCAGACTACCTACCAGGGAAGACCAGTTAGAATAGCAGCAGATTTATCTGTAGAAACACTCCAGGCTAGGAGAGCTTGGAGCCCTATCTTCAAAGTTCTAAAAGATAAACAATTTCAACTGAGAATAACCTACCAAGCCAAGCTAAGCTTCATCAGTGAGGGAGAATTGAAATCTTTCCCAGATATCCAATCCTTAAGAACCTACGCTGCCACCAGACCACCTCTACAAGATACACTTAAGAAAGTATTGAACACAGATGAAAAGGAAAAAAGAACAACAGCATTCTTCACAAGAGTACAGGCAAAAGATTAAAAACACACATAAACCAACTCCAGAACCAAAAGAAAGACAACACACAAACAGAAAGA
>NW_007049562.1:0-317 GCF_000164805.1 Carlito syrichta
ATGGAATGGAGGGAGAGGAACGGAATGTAATGGATAGGAATTGAATCGAATGGAATGGAAAGGAAATGAATAGAAAGAAGAGAAATTTCAAAGAATGGAGAGGAATTGAATGGAATGGAATGGAGAGGAATGGAATGGAGAAGAATGGAATGGAATGGAATGGTTTGGAATGGAATGGAAAGGTATGGAATGGTATGGAATGGCCAGAAATGGAATAGAATGTAGTGAAGACAAATAGAATAGAATCGTGAGAAATGAAATGGAATGGAAGGAAAAGGAATAGAGGGGAATGGAACGGATGGAATGGAGAGGAATGG
>NW_007049563.1:0-1852 GCF_000164805.1 Carlito syrichta
TTTCAATCTTCAGCATGTGGTCAGCCAGTTTTCCCAGCACCATTTACTGAATAGGTTCTCCTCTCCCCAGTGGTAGGTGGTGGAAGCTTTGTCCAAGGTGAGTTGGTTGAGAAATTGAGATTTTGCTTCTGGAATCTCAATTCTATTCCATTGATCGATATGCCTATTCCTATACCAATACCAAGTTGTTTTGATGATTGTAGCTTTATAATAAAGTTTGAAGTCTGGTAATGTGATACCTCCTGCTTTGTTTTTTTTTTTTGCTGAGAATTGTTCTGGCTATTCTTGGACGTTTGTGTTTCCATATGAATTTCTGCATTGTTTTTTCTAGGTCTGAGAAGAATGTTGCTGGTAATTTGATGGGTATTGCTTTGAATTTGTAGATTGCCTTAGGTAAGATGGACATCTTCACAATGTTGATTCTTCCAATCCATGAGAATGGGATATTTTTCCACTTGTTTGTGTAGTTTTCATTGTAAAGGTCTTCCATGTCTCTGGTTAGGAAGATGCCAAGGTATTTCATTTTTTTGTGGCTATTGTGGATGGAATTGTGTTTTTTATTTGGGTTTCTGTTTGTTTATTATTGGCATAAAGAAATGCCATTGTCTTTTGCACATTTATTTTGTATCCTGGGACTTTGCCAAAGGCCTTTATCAGTGTAAGGAGGTTTTTGACAGATTCTCTTGGGTTTTCAAGGTACACAATCATATCATCTGCAAAGAGAGATAATTTGACTTCCTCTTTTCCTATTTGGATACCCCTGATTGCCTTCTCTTCTCTGATTGCTCTAGCTAGGACTTCCAATAATATGTTGAACAGGAAGGGTGAGAGTGGGCATCCTTGTCTTGTTCCAGTTTTCAGGGGAAATGGTTCCAATTTTTGTCTGTTTAGCAGTTTGCTGGCTGTGGGTTTCTCGTAGATGGTTTTTACTATTTTGAGGAATGTTCCACATATGCCTGATGTTCGAGGGTTTTTATCAAGAAGGGGTGTTGGATTTGATCAAAAGCTTTTTCTGCATCTAATGATATAATCACGTGGTTTTTGTTTTGACATCTGTTGATGTATTTAATTACATTTATGGTTTTACATGAGTTGAACCAGCCTTGCATTCCAGGAATGAAGCCTACTTGGCCATGATGGATGATTTTTGAGATGTTTTGCTGAATCTGGTTTGCTAGGATCTTGTTGAGAATTTTAGCATCTATGTTCATCACAGATATTGGCCTATAGTTCTCTTTCTTTGTTGGATCTACCTGGCTTGGGTATCAATGTGATGTTGCTTCGTAAAATGATTTGGGGAGAGTTCCATCTTTTTCAATCGCCTGGAATACCTTCAGTAGGATTGGTATCAGCTCCTCCTTAAATGTCTTGTAGTATTCTGCTGGAAAGCCATCTGGACCAGGGCTATTTTTGTAGGTAGTTTTCTTATTATGTAGTCGATTTCCTTGATTGTTATTGGTTTATTTAGGGTCTCAATTTCTTCTGGTTCCAAACTAGGTAGGTTGTGTGATGTCAGAAAGTCCTTCATTTCCTTAAAGTTTTCAAGTTTGTTTCCATACAAGTGTGCGTAGTAGTCTCTAATGATCTTTTGTATTTCTTCAGGGTCAGATGTGACTTCATCTTTTGTGTTTCTGATTGTGCTTATTTGGTTTTTTTCTCATTTTTCTTGAGCAGTCTAGCTAGGGGACCATCGAACTTGTTTATCCTTTTGAAGAACCAGCTTTTTGTTTCATTGATTTTTTGTATTATCTTTTTGTCTTCTATGTTCTGGATTTGTGCTTTTATTTTGGTGATCAGGATTCTTCTGCTGAAATTAGGGTTTTTGTAATCTTGCTTTTCCAGCTTCCTTAGG
>NW_007049564.1:0-319 GCF_000164805.1 Carlito syrichta
TTTGAGAAGAACACGTTGTTGTTGCCTCCTTCCTGCTGGTCAGGGGTGAGCGACAGAAAAATATCCCATGCTCATGGATTGGAAGAATCAACATTGTGAAGATGTCCATCTTACCTAAGGCAATCTACAAATTCAATGCAATACCCATCATATTACCAGCAACATTCTTCTCAGACCTAGAAAAAACAACACAGAAATTGATATGCAAACACAAACGTCCAAGAATAGCCAGAACAATCCTCAGCAAAAAAAGCCAAATAAAGCAGGTGGCATCACATTACCAGATTTCAAACTTTACTATAAAGCTACAATCATCAAA
>NW_007049565.1:0-391 GCF_000164805.1 Carlito syrichta
AGTCCTAAAAGATAAACAATTTCAACAAAGAATAACCTACCCGGCCAAGGTAAGCTTCATCAGTGAGGGAGACTTAAAATCTTTCCCAGATATCCAATCCCTAAGAACTTATGCTGCCACCAAACCACCTCTACATGAAACACTTAAGAAAGTACTAAACACAGAAGAAAAGGAAAAAAGAACAACGTTCTTCACAAGAGTACAGGGAAAAGAATAAAATATACATAAACCAACTCAAAAACCAAATGAAAGACAAAAAAAAAAAACAAAAAACAAAAAACAAGTGGAAGAAGAACAAATCTATAAGAACTCTATGATAGGGACAAACTCCCACATTTCAATAATTAGCCTGAATGTGAATGGACTAAACACACCACTGAAAAGATTTAGA
>NW_007049566.1:0-796 GCF_000164805.1 Carlito syrichta
AGGGAAAAGCTGAAAGTTTCACCATGGCGTAATCATGATAGTTTTGTGTGTTCCTATGTGGCCTTTATCAGGTGAAGGAGGTTGTCTTCTATTCTGAGTTACATTTTAGTGTTTGTATCATGAATCAGTGTGAATTCTTCTCAAATCCCTTCGACCTCAATAAAGAAGGTTGTATGTGGCTACTTTTATACTGCTAGTGCGGAATTTTCCTTTGTTGAGTTTTGTTGAAATGACATTTACGTTTTGTACGTTGTGCTACACATGTTTCCCAGAAATCAATCCCACTTGGCATGGTTTCTAATTGAATTCATTTTACTATACGTGGCTGAGGATTGGTGTCCGAAATGCCGATGAATGCCTTCCAATGAATAACTGAAGAAAAAGCCTAGAGATTCCACACCTGCACCAACAGTATGGGAGCTCGGTGGACATCCGCTCGGAGAACAATCCTAGCCCATGATAGCTGCTGCTTTCCAAATGCTCTTGAAAGTCTCTGGAAGTTGTCCTAAGTTAGGCATCCAAGCCACCAGACAGGTTTGGTCTCCGAGAGAGCATTGAGAGTAGGTGGCACATGGCCATGACCTATCCCCACACCGAGCTGTACATGACGAAAGGTCTGCTTGGTTGAGTGTGGCCGAGAAGATGATGCTGTGTCTCCCCTCAGCTCCCAGACCGGAGAGTCAGTGTCTTCTTCCTTCCAGCTCTGAGTCATGGAGGCTCCGTTCCTGGCAAGTGAGTCCCAGAGGCTGGGGCTTCCTTCCGCCATCTGTTGCCCACTCACAGGATTGGAGCTCTG
>NW_007049567.1:0-332 GCF_000164805.1 Carlito syrichta
CAAACATTAAAACAGACTATAGGGCTTGGTGTGGTGACTCATGCCTATAATCCCATTACTTTGAGAGGCAGAAGTGAGAGGATTGCCCAAGCCCACGGGTTCAAGACCAGCCTGGACAACTTGGCGAGACTTCATTTTTACAATAAAAAAAAAAAAAAAATTAGCCAGGCATGGTGGCATGTGCCTATAGTTCCAACTGCTTGGACGGCTGAGGTGGAAAGATCACCTAAATCCAGCAGATAGAGGCTGTGGTGGCCAGGAGCATGCCACTGCCCTTCAACCTGGGTGACAGAGTGAGACATCAACCCAAAAAAAAAAAAAAAAAAAAAAAA
>NW_007049568.1:0-827 GCF_000164805.1 Carlito syrichta
CCGCAGCGCGGGAGTCCGAAGCACTCCGTGGGAGGCCGCGGCCCGGGAGGCGGAACCGCGTTGCGCCTCGGTGCTCGCAGGCAGGATTCTGAGGAAGGACCGCGTCAACCCAGCAGGTCACGCGGCCGGGACGCGACGCGCCGTCCTCACGCCAGGGCGCTGCAGCCCCGCAATGGCGAGGGACCCGGAGCCCCGCCCCCACAAGAGAGAGATTGACAGCAGGTACCATTCATTGTGCAGAGTAGGTGTCTGATACATTTCAACAACTCCAACGTAACACTAACACATGAGAAAACGCAAACATGGTCAGAAAGGAAACATGCCAGAGATCTACACATACCGCTGCAGGGAAAAAGACACAAATCGGGACAATTCATTTTAAGCAGTAGTATACAGTTGCTATCTATACTCAATGAAACATATCGAATGAGTCAACTGGGATATATTTCAAAAATAAGTTAATTAAAAATCAGCAATAGGATATTTTATCTAAGCACATTTCAATAAAATAAGGGTATGTGTTTTTATTTGGGTGTGGAAAAAAGTGATTAAGGCTATAGAAACAAGAATTCCTTTCTAATGACTGGCCATGGATTCAGGGATCTGGTATAAACGTTTTCTTCTTCATTTGTAATTTGAAAGAAGTAGGGTACAATTCAGGGTGAAATATATTAATATTCATTTTACAGGAACCCTTGTTGTTCAGGCCTGTCCCCGAACGTCCCGGCACCCCGGGCACAAACCAACTACTGCAAGTCCTGGCCCTCCCCCTCCCCTGCATCTCCCACTCTGAAAATCTTTTTTGTTGTCGTTATTATGATGGTTGT
>NW_007049569.1:0-303 GCF_000164805.1 Carlito syrichta
GCCGGAGGATCAACGGTCAGTCCCTTTCAGGTATCCCGGGGAGGTTGTTAGGTTTTTCAGGAGGGGCACTTACCAATCTGAGGTGGTGATGGATGCAGCGCTGGCATTCAAGAAAGTGGGCGAAGGCCTCAAGGGGCGAGTGTCACCGGCAACGGGATGGGGCCTCGCCTTAGGCGAGAGGGTTCCCGACCAAGCACAGCACCAATGAAGGACGATGGCGCCAGTGAGACTCAGTACCCTTTGAGGTCAAGAGATTTATTAGAGCAGCGGCTACAGAGAGGGAAGGAGGTCTGTAACCGCCTG
>NW_007049570.1:0-440 GCF_000164805.1 Carlito syrichta
TTTCCATTCCGTTTAATTCCATTCCATTACTCTCCATTCCATTCCATTTCGTTACTCTCCTGTCCATTCCATTCCATTCCATAACTTTCTATTCCATACCGTTACTTTCCATTATCTTCCGTTACACTCCATTCCATTCCATTCCATTCCCTTCCGTTACTCTCCATTTCATTACGCTCCATTCCATTTCACTTAGTTCCATTAAGTTATTCTTTCCATTCCATTCCATTCTTTTCCATTCCATTCCATTTAATTTCCGAAACTCTCCATTCCATTCCATTCCATTCCGTTACTCTCCATCACATTCCATTCCAATACTCTCCATTCCATTCCATTCCATTCCATTCCATTCCATTCCATTACTCTCCATTCCATTCCACTGCATTCCATTCCATTCCATTACTCTCCATTCCATTCCATTACTCTCCGTTCCATTCCAT
>NW_007049571.1:0-809 GCF_000164805.1 Carlito syrichta
TTTTAGAAAAAAAATAGAACACACTTAAATAGTTGAGACACAAATAAATTTATTGTACGGTAAACTTACAAACTGATAGAAAGATGAAGAGATAATTCAGTTAGAACATCAGGGAATGACTCAGAACCACATTGTAAACTGACTCAGGAGAAGAGACACCATCAGAAATTTCAAAGCACTGAATAAGAAGCTCCTTCCACAACCACTTTTTTTTTTTTAAGAAATAGTAGTTCCTGAAAAACATTAAAGCACCAAGTCATTAATGTGTTTGTGAGAAATGTGTTTCCACAGCCTCTGTTGTTGGAGAGTAAATGCTGCATTCTTTCTAAAAAAGGAACAATATGACAATATTCATTAAAATTAGGTTTATATATGGGACAGTTCACTGGCACATATCCTAGAAAAAAAGTAACACGGGCCCATAACAGTCTATTTTTTGTGGTGTTGGTGACCTATGACAATCTGAATGTCAACTGTAGGACAGAGGGAAAGTAAAATATGGCAGAAGCTAATATTCCAGAGTTGGGAGCAGCAGATGAATTGTGCACATAAAGATCTTAGAGACTTGCAGATTAGTGGAAAATACTAAATACAACAAGACATATAACCTGATACTTTGAATGTAAGTTGAAAATATATGCAAACAACCATTATGTTACTTACTATAAGACTAATTTTATTAGGGTTCTCCAGAGAGACAGAACCACTAGGAAATATAGAGATAGAGATACAGATACATGATAAGGGAATTATTA
The DNA here is from genome assembly GCF_000164805.1 of Carlito syrichta. Classification (NCBI taxonomy): domain Eukaryota; kingdom Metazoa; phylum Chordata; class Mammalia; order Primates; family Tarsiidae; genus Carlito; species Carlito syrichta. The sequence continues at coordinate 756 of NW_007049571.1, forward strand.
GGGGAACTTGTTAGGGGCTCATGTGACTGTGGCAGGTGAGAAATTCCAGGACAG
>NW_007049572.1:0-411 GCF_000164805.1 Carlito syrichta
GGTTCACTTGTATGACGGTCTCCAGTAGCATCCAAGTTGCCATGAAGGCCATGGTTTTGTTCTTTATGGTTGCACAGGAATGAATTTGCCCTTGGGTACTTCACCAGGGCGATACACGTTTGTTCTTTTTTTTTTTTTTTTTTTTTTGAGTTGGCGTCTCACTCTGTCACCCAGACTGGAGTGCAGTGGCCGCTCCCGGCCAACGCAGCCTCGACCCGCTGGACTCCGGCGATCCTTCCACCTCAGCCTTCCAAGTAGCTGGAACTACAGGCGCGCGCTACCACACCTGGTTAATTTTTTGATCTATTGTAGAGATGAGATCTCACCAAGTTGCCCAGGTGGGTCTCGAATCCACGGGCTCAGGCAATCCACTCACCTCAGCATCCCAAGGCGCGGGATTACAGGCTGAGC
>NW_007049573.1:0-302 GCF_000164805.1 Carlito syrichta
AAAACTGGCTGACCACATGCAGAAGATTGAAACAGGACCCCTATCTATCCCCCATGCACATAGGTTAACTCCAAATGAATCAGAGACCTAAATGTAAAACCTCAAATCATAAGAACCTTAGAAAATGAAGGATATACCCTCATAGAAATTGGAACTGACATCCAATTCCTGAACAAAACCCAAAACGCACGGGCCATAAGAGATAGATAGACAAGTTGGACCTCATTAAACTGACAAGCTTCTGCAAAGCCAAAGAAACCATCAAGAGAGCAGGGAGACAGCCTACAGACTGGGAAAAAGTG
>NW_007049574.1:0-1174 GCF_000164805.1 Carlito syrichta
TACTCTCCATTCAATTCCATTCCATTCCTCTCCATTCCATTATGCTTAATTCCATACCATTTCATTCCTCTCCATTCCATTCCTCTCCATTCCCTTCCTTTCCTCTCCATTCCAAGCCATTCCATTCCGTTCCATACCTCTCTACTCCATTCAATTCCCCTCCATTGTAGTCCTTTCCATTCCATTCCACTCCACTCCATTCCATTACACTCCATTGCATTCCATTTCATTTCTCTCCATTCCATTCCATTCCACTCCATTCCACTCCAGTCCATCCAACTCCCCTCCATTCCATTCCATTCCATTCCTCTCCATTCCATTCCATTCCATTCCATTCCATTCTATTCCATTCCTCTCCCTACCATTCTATTCCTCTCCATTCCATTACATTCTTCTCCATTCCATTCCATTCCATTCCATTCCATTCCATTCCATTCCATCCCTCTACACTTAATTCGATTCCATTCCATTTCGTTTCTCTCCTTACCATTCTTCTCCATTCCATTCCATTTCTCTCCATTCCATTGCATTCCTTTTCATTCCATTCTATTCTACTAATCTCAATGCCATTCCATTTTATTTCATTCCATTACTCTCCATTCAATTCCATTGCATTCCTTTCCGTTAAATTCCATTGCTCTCTATTCCATTCCTCTCTATTCTATTTCCTTCCATACAATTTCATTCATTTCCATTCCATTCCATTCCACTCCTTTTCATTCCACTTTATTCCATTCCATTCCATATATCTCAATTCCATTCCATTCCTCTCCTTTCCTCTCCATTCCATTCCTCTCCATTCCATTCCTCTCCATTCCCTTCCTTTTCTCTCCATTCCAATCCATTCCATTCCGTTCCACACCTCTCTACTCCATTTCATGCCCCTCCATTGTATTCCTTTCCATTCCATTTCATTCCATTTCTCTCCATTCTATTCCACTCCATTCCATTCCATTCCAATCCACTCCCTTCCATTACACTCCATTGCATTCAGTTTCATTTCTCTCCATTCCATTCCATTCCATTCCACTCCAGTCCATCCAATTCCCCTCCATTCCTTTCCATTCCTCTCCATTCCATTCCATTCCTCTCCCTGCCATTCCATTCCACTCCATTGCATTACATTCTTCTCCAATCCATTCCATTCCATTCCATCCCTCTCCACTTAATTTCA
>NW_007049574.1:2615-3355 GCF_000164805.1 Carlito syrichta
TTCCATTCCCTTTCTCTCCATTCCATTCCATTATATTCCACTCCATTCCATTCCACTCTGCTCTATTCCATTCCAGTCCTCTCTATTCCATCCCATTCCATTCCATTCCACTCCATGCCACCTTAATCCATTTCACTCCATTACACTCCATCACATTCCATTACACTCCATTCCATTCCATTCCATTCCATTCCCCTTTATTCCTCTCCATTCCATTCCACTCTGCTCCATTCCATTCCACTCCATTCCATTCTGTTACACTCCATTACATTCCATTCCCCTTAATTCCATTCCATTCCTCTCCATTTCATTCCACTCCACTCCATTCCATTATATTCCTTTCCATTCCATTCCATTCCAGTTCACTGCACTTCATTGCATTTCACACCATTCCATTTCATATCACTCCATTCCATTACTTTCCTTTCCTCTTTATTCCATTCCATTCCTCTCCATTCCTTCCATTCCATTCGTCTCCATTCCTCTCCATTCCACTCTTCTGCCTTCCTCTGTATCCCATTCTATTCCATTCCAATCCATTCCATTCCATTCCAATCCTCTCCATTCCATCCATTCCATTCCATTCCTCTCCATTCTTCTAAATTCCATTCTTCTGCACTCCTCTGTATCCCATTCTATTACATTCCATTCCATTCCAATCCTCTCCATTCCTTCCTCTCCATTCCATTCCATTCTTTCCATTCCATGCCTCTCCATTACTCTCCCTTCCATTCCTCTCC
>NW_007049575.1:0-802 GCF_000164805.1 Carlito syrichta
TGGGTTTGGAGAAGGTTTTCCTCGCAGTAGAGGCACTGTCTATGATCACAGCACTCTGAAATTCTCACTAAAAGGTTTGTCTCTGTCCTTCCCGTTGGCTCCCGCGCATGGGTTTGGAGAAGGTTTTCCTCGCAGTAGAGGCACTGTCTATGATCACAGCACTCTGAAATTCTCACTAAAAGGTTTGGCTACTTTTCAAGTAGACTATGTGGCAAGAACAAATGCCAGGGTGCTCTCCGCAAAGTTGAGTGGTGAATGTTGGTGGTGAGAAGTAAAGGAAACTTATAGAACCCTAAGGGAAGCAAGCTAAATCGTTGGCTATGGACAGCTAGGAAGCGTATCCCCGCAATCAAAGCACACTTCATTGTGCACCAAAACGACTCCTGCTAAGGGTAGGCCAGGCATGGAATCTCCCACCTCTCATCCAGCACTTTGGCGGACTGAGGACGGAAGATTGCTGGAGCCCAGGAGTTGAAACATGACTGTGTAACATCAGGCAGCCTCATCTCTATCTCCAAAATGTCATCAATTAGCTGGGCATGGAGACATAGGCTTTTCGTTGCAGCCGCTTGGGAGGATTGCCTGAGCCCCGGAGGTCTACCCTGTGGTCAGGTGTGATTGTACCACTCTAGTACCGTCTGGGCATCAGAGTGAGGCCCTGACTCAAAGAGAAACGCAACCCACAGATGCGGAAAATATATTTGCGAATGTACATCTGACAAGGGATGACCATCTCGGAACTACAGGAACTGCCACTTTGCCGACAAGAAAAAAACAAACAGCCTCATTTCACAGTGAGCAA
>NW_007049575.1:2287-3099 GCF_000164805.1 Carlito syrichta
GTATTTTTCTAACCTGTGTTGTGGCTTTTGCTGGAAGTGGAACTGCTGGATTATGCATGAGAGTATCCAGTTTTCTGAGAAGTGTGTGTGGAAGGACTGCCCTATTCCCACGGAATGTATGTGGCCATAAATGTGTCCACTGATTCCTCAGTGTTCGTTCTGTTCCATGGATCAATCGTTAGGGTTTTATACCATTGCCTCTGTGTTTGGTTTACTGGACTTTGGTGAAAGCAGAAAGTGTGAAACCCTAAACTTTGCCCATTTTGAAGACAGTTTGGGCTATTGCAGGTCTCATGCAATTCTACTGAAATACAAGACATTTGGGTTTTGGTCGAGATTTCTTTGTGTTTTTAATGCGTTGTGTAGTAGTGGCATCTTCCCACGTCATGGTTTTTATTTATTGAACCGAGTATTTCCTTTCCAGAACGGGGTAATGTCACCATGGATATGTATATGGGAGTAGGAGAATATTGTAATACCCAGGCTCAAGCACAATTGCATACAGATGTACTTACGGCTGTGAGTGATTTAAGTGTTATAGCCTGGAATTGGCTACCTTCTCCCGATCATACCATGTCTGACCTTACCACTGTAAAACAAAGATTAGATGAGCCATATGAAGAGTTTATTGCTAGATTGACTGATGCAGTAGGAAAGTTAGCCATGAACAAAGTATCTGAAGACCTTATTATTAAACAATTGGCTGTTAAAAATGCTAATAACACTTGTTAGGCTTTAATAAGACTGATAAAAAGAACGGCAATATAATTGATTATATCAGACAATGCTGATGATAATTATGATGATAAAAA
>NW_007049576.1:0-2145 GCF_000164805.1 Carlito syrichta
TTCCATTCCATTTCATTCCATTCCGTTACTCTCCATTAAATTGCATTCCTTTCCATTCCGGTTCACTCAATTCCATTCCTTTACTCTCCACTCCATTCCATTCTATTCCATTCCATTCCAATCCATTACTCCCCATTACATTCAATTCCATTCCATTTCATTCTGTTACTCTCCATTCCACTTCATTCCATTCCATTCCATTCCATTCCACTCCATTCCGTTACTCTCCATTCCATTCCATTCCAATCCATTACTCTCCATTCCAATTCATTCTATTCCATTCCATTACTCTCCATTCCTTTCCATTCTTTTGCATTCTATTATTCTCCTTTCCATTCCATTCCTTTCATTAGGTTACTGACCATTCTATTCCATTACATTCCATTCTTTTCCATTCCATTCTAATCCATTCCATTATGTTCCATTCCATTCAATTCCATTCCATTCCATTCCATTCCGTTACTTTCCTTTCCATTCCATTGCTGTGCATTCCATTCCTTTCCAGTCCATTCCATTCCAATCTTTTACACTCCATTCCATTCCATTCCATTCCATTCCATTCTGAACCATTACTCTCCATTCCATTCCCTTCCAATCCGTTACTCTCCATTCTATTCCATTCCATTCCATTCCGTTACTCTCCATTCCATTCCATTCTATTCCGTTACACTCCATTCCATTCCATTACCCTCCATTCTTTTCCATTCCATTCCATGCCATTCCGTTACTCTCTATTCCATTCCATTTCATTCCATTCTGTTACTCTCCATTCCATTCCATTTCAATCCATTCCACTTCATTCCGTTACTCTTCATTCCAATCCATTCCATTACATTCCAATCCATTCCATTACATTCCAATCCATTACTCTCCATGCCATTCCATTCCATTGCAATCCTTTCCATTCCATTCCATTGGATTCCGTTACTATCCTTTCCATTCCTTTCAGTTACTCTCCATTCCATTCCATAACTCTCCATTCCATTCGATTCCATTCCATTCCATTCCGTTCCATTTCGTTACTCTCCATTGAATTCCATTCCAGTTCATTGCATTCTGTTACTCTCCATTCCATTCCGTTAATCTCCATTCCATTTCATTCCATTCCATTCCAATCCATTCCTTTCCATGCCATTCCATTCCATTCCGTTACTGTCCATTCCTTTCCTTTCCATTCCATTCCATTCAATTCTGTTACTCTCCATTCCATTCCATTCCTTTACTCTCCATTACATTCCATACCATTCTGTGAAAATCCATTCCATTCCATTGCATTCCTTTCCATTCCATTCCATTCATTTCAATTCCATTACATTTCATTCTGTTACTCTCCATTGCATTCCATTCAATTGCGTTACTCTCTATTCCATTTCATTCCTTTTCTCTCCATGCCATTTGATGCCAGTACTCTCAATTCCATTCCATCCCAATCCATTCCATTCCACTCTGTTACTCTCCATTCCATTCCATTCCATTCCATTCCAATTCATTCCTTTACACTCCATTCCATTCCGCTACTCTCCATTCCATTCCATTCCATTCTGTTACTCTCCAATCTATTCATTTCTTTTCCATTCCGTTCCTCTTAATTTCATTCCATTCCATTGCATTCCATTCCATTCCATTGCATTCCATTTTATTACGTTACTCTCCAATCCATTCCATTGCCTTCCATTCCATTCCATTCCATTCCACTACTCTCAATTCCATTCAATTCCAATCCAATCCATTCTATTCCATTCCATTCCGTTACTCTCCTTTCCATTCCATTCCATTCCAATCCGTTACTGGCAATTCTACTCCATTCCATTCCTTTCCTTTCCTTTCCATTCCATTCCATTCCTCTCCTTTCCATTCCATTCTATTCCATTTCATTCCATTCCAATCCGTACTCTCCATTCTATTGCATTCCATTACATTCTTTTACTCCTCCTTCCTTTCCATTCCTCTACTCTGCATTCCATTCCATTCCAATACTTTATTCTGCTTTCCATTCCATTCCTTTCCTTTCCGTTACTCTCTATTCCATTCCATTCCATTCCATTCTATTCCATGACTCTCCATTCCATTCCATTCCATTCCATTCCATTCATTACTGTTACTTTCCTTTCCATTCCATTCCACTCCATTCTATTACTCTCCATT
>NW_007049577.1:0-832 GCF_000164805.1 Carlito syrichta
CCAGAGACTCATGCTCTGAAGAAGCTGAGAGGGAGAAGCTTTGGGAGCAGGAAAACTGGGCCCAGGGCAAGAACAGAAGGATGCACAAGGCCAAAGGCATTGAATCTAATATGTCAGGGCTCCAGACTCAAGCGAAACTGACTGAACTGGAAAGCCACCCTTGTGGAGAGAGAATAGAACATTCTCCTTGGGCAGTAATGCAGGGCCCCCTCAGTGTGGTTGGCTTGCTGCCTGACCGTCCAGGAATGAAGGAATGTTCACCACACATGCACACATCCTTATGTCTCCCAGGCAGCTCTTTAAAGGAACAACTTACGGAGGTGGCAGTCCCATGAAATGTACCGGTTTTTTTTTCCTAGCAAAATGTAGAATTGTTTATTTACTCATGTTTTCTTATTGAGTATTTGTTATTTCCAGCTGTTTCCTCCTACTGATAACAACATATTGAACATCTTCTTATGTGGTATGTTAGCCATATTTTAGATATTTTTCTTAGGGTTGATTACTATAGAAATGAGTAATGAGGTTGAGGGTATTAATGCTTAACATGGATTTTTATACATTTTTGCTGAACTTTTTTTTTTGAGTTGGAGTTTCTTTTTTGTTTTTAGTTTTTTCTGAGCCTCCTTTATTAATTATTATTATTATTTTATTATAAAGACATGGGGTACAATTCAGGGTTAGGTATTCAAATATTGATTATGCAGGTACTCTTGTTGATGAGGTGTGCCTCTCCTTCCCCTGGAGTTTCCCTTAACTGCCAATCCCATTCCCCCTCCCCTTACAGTTTCCACTACTGCCAATCGCTTTCTTATAGCATTATAATTGTTCA
>NW_007049578.1:0-825 GCF_000164805.1 Carlito syrichta
CACTACTATGTACACTTGTATGGAAACAAACTTGAAAACCTTAAGGAAATGGAAGACTTTCTGACATCCTGCCTAGGTTGAAACAAGAAGGAATTGAGTTCCTAAATAGACAAATAACAATCAAGGAAATTGACTATGTAATAAGTAAACTACCTACAAAAAAATCCCTGGACCAGATGGCATTCCAGCAGAATTTTATAAGACATTTAAGAAGCAGCTGATACTAATCCTACTGAAAGTATTCCAGGTGATTGAGAAAAATAGAACCCTCCCCAAATCATTTTATGAAGCTAACATCACATTGATACTCAAGCCAGGTAAATATGCAACAAAGAAAGAGAACTACAGGCCAATATCTTTGATGAACATAGATGCCAAAATTCTCAACAAGACCCTAGCAAACCATACTCACCAATACATCTCAAAAATTATACCTCATGACCAAGTAGGCTTCATCCCTGGGATGCAAGGCTGGTTCAACATTCGTAAGATAATAAATGTAATTAAATACATCAACAGACATCAGAACAAAAACCACATGATTATATCATTAGATGCAGAAAAAGCTTTTGATAAAATCCAGCACCCCTTCTTGATAAAAACCCTCGAACATCTCAGCATACATAGAACATAGCTCAAAATAGTAAAAACCATCTACAAGAAACCCACAGCTAGCATACTCCTAAGTAGACAAAAATTGGAACCATTTCCCCTGAAAACTGGAACAAGACAAGGATGTCCACTCTCTCCCTTCCTGTTCAATATAGTATTGGAAGTCTTGGCTAGAGCTATCATAAAAGAGTAGGCAATCAGGGATATCCAAAT
>NW_007049579.1:0-788 GCF_000164805.1 Carlito syrichta
GAGATGCCAGTCTTCCTGTTATGCAGGATGACTTCTCTTGGAGTTCTCCTTGGTTGTTTTGGCGAGGGAAGCACCATGACTCCTCCTGCGAATTCCCCGCTTTAGGATAAATTCCTCTCTTCTGCCTGCATGCTCTGGCTGGGAGACGTGGGTGTAAAATTCAAAGAACTAGTTTGCCCTCCTTGCAGCAAGTCTTACATGTTGGGCCATTGTTTTATCAAATTCATATTGCTACAGAGCCTAGAAAATTCTCATTAAAAAAAAAAACTATTTTGCTATTATTGCCGGATAAGCATCATTATACTTGGTTAAAAAGACATATGGTATTATTCATTTAAGAACATCACATCAGTGTTTTCTATTGGTGTTGGCTTGTCTTTGTTCAAGACTATTGACAGTTTGCTGTTCATTTAGTCTTTCTTTTCATTTTAATAATTGCAAGTGTGCAAGTGATGTGTCACTGTCAGTAATTAAGTCTTCATTTAGCAAAGGATATGAAGTCACAGGGACTGTCTGGACTGATTAAGTTGTGCATTTAATAATATTCTTCTTGAGGCCGGGCTCAGTGGCTCAGCCTGTAATCCGGCGCTTTGGGAGGCCGAGGTGAGCGGATTGCTTGAGCCCGCAGGTTCGAGACCCGCCTGGGCAACTTGGCAAGACCTCATCTTTACAATAAATCAAAAATGAGCCGGGTGTGGTAGCGCACACCTGTAGTTATAGCTACTTGGAAGGCTGAGGCGGAAGGTTCGCCGGAGCCCAGCAGGCGAGGTTGTGGTGGCCGGGAGCGG
>NW_007049580.1:0-758 GCF_000164805.1 Carlito syrichta
TGTTCTAGAAACATTAAACTTATTTTTTTTTCATTTGTACAGAGGTAATGCACTGTATTAAATATGTAAGGTCTTATCTACATGGGTTTGATTAAAGAAACTAATAAAGAATTCTCTAAATAATAAAAAAAACACTTTCTTTTCTTTTCTTCCTGTTTGTACTGTAAGGTAGAGCATGAACTTATCTGTAGAAGAGTCTGTAAGGAAAAATGCTCTGTCAATTAGAGCCTATTAAAAAGTGAAAATGTCTGTCAGGGATCTTTTCCTAGCAGGCAAGTTGTGGACTAGGATGACTTCTAAGCTTTTATTTGTATACCGTTATTTTAAGATTCCAAAACAGCACACAGAATGAGTAGGCTTCATTTAGTAGTATAGGCTCAAGTCTAGGATAATTTCGTTTGAGAGTTAAATTATGAAACAGATGTTAAAACATTTACAAACCTCAGTGAGTTATTTTTAAATTGACAGTCCAGTCATTTTAATTTAGTTTGTATATAGAAAGTAATTCCAGCTCTGTATCATTACAAGACAAAATATTAAATGAAACTCAAACTGCTTCTTTTCTTCATGTTGTATCAAAGTCTTTTTGTTCCTTTTGCATGGACTTTCAGTTCTTTACAAGAAATAAAAAATACACTCCTTTTCCTCAGAACTTCCCTTCTCAACAACCACTAAGTTTGTATTATATGACCATAATTGATGGGTAACAATATAAGCAAATGTGTTTATGATATCCATTCTTTATTTAACTTTACTCT
>NW_007049581.1:0-4358 GCF_000164805.1 Carlito syrichta
AGGATGGCCGGAGTCCAGCAGGTCGAGGCTGCGGTGGCCGGAGTGGCCACTGCGCTCCAGTCTGGGCGACAGAGTGAGACTCCGCCTCAAAAAACAAACACACAAACCAAAACCTAAAGTACTTCTAACAAAGTATTGAGTGAGCAAAAGAAGACCTGTCTCAAGATCTATTAGGAAGCAGCCTACACTTTCTAATATGATAGGATGGCTTATTATTTACCATTTTATGGTGAATGCTTAAATTGATCGCCTTTGTCACCTTAATCTAATGAATTGGCTATTTGCTGCTGCTCATCTTTTTTTTTTTTTTTTGAGTCGGAGTCTCCCTCTGTGGCCCAGACTGGGGGGAGGGGCCGCTCCCGGCCCCCGCAGCCTCGACCTGCCGGGCCCCGGCGCTCCTTCCGCCTCCGCCTTCCGAGGAGCCGGGATTACAGGCGCGCGCCACCACGCCCGGCTGATTTTTGGATTTATGGTAGAGAGGAGGTCTCGCTGCCCAGGCGGGTCTCGAACCCGCGGGCTCAGGCCATCCACTCACCTCAGCCTCCCAAAGGCGCGGGATGACAGGCTGAGCCACCGAGCCCAGCTAAAAAAAAAAAAAAAAAAAAAAAAAAATTTAACAAACTTTTGGGAGTCTGGTCTGAGTGCTGTACTCACAGCACTTCCGGCTGTGGGCCTGCCACACTTCAGGAGCGTGGCAGCCCCTGCAGCTGGTGGACTCTTTCGTGGACCACGCGGGTCTCGCTGGTTTCGGGTCTCACACATTCTCTCATCTGCTCCTTCCTGGCCGCCTCCATGCTTCTTCAGCCTGGCTTACTCCTTATCAGGGTTTCTCTGGCAGCCTCTGAGCTGGTTTCCAGCCTCAGCACTCCCTGCCCCAATTCGTTCTACGTTCTGCAGACAGAGAAATGTTTCAAAAACCCAAACCCGATCCTTTGCTGCCCTTGCTTGAAGCTCTTCTGGGATGCTTCATCCCTGTGGATGGGATAACTTTGGCTTCAAGGTCCCCAGTGAAGTGTCCTCGCGGGCCCAGCAGCACTGGCCTCATCTGGCCCTGGCCCCGCGCCCTCTCTGCTCAGGACCCTCTGCACCAGTCCTTGCTACTGCTGTTCCCCCTCACCCTCCCTCCAGCGGGCTACTCGGCCCTAGGACTCAGCTCATGCCGGGCTCTTCTGGGATACCTTGAACCTCCACTGGCCGATCCAGCAGCCAGTTCCTCTCCCGGGCACTTCCTAAACACCCCGTGCATGTTTCTGTTTTAGCCGGGGCCACATTGCTTGTACCCGGGGGGTTCACTTATCTGTCAGCTTCACTTCGAGCTCCTTAGGATGGGGACTGCGCCTTTCGCCTCTGGGTCCTGGATGTTGAGCTGTAGACAGTCTCATATCAGCTCATGCGATTTTCCAACCCCGTGCAAATGGCTTGCTCTGGGATTTGTGTATGTAAAAGGAACCTGGGAGGGCTGATTCTAGACAGGCAGTTTGAGGCCAGGTGGTGGAGGGCTTTAAATGCCAGGCCAAGGAGAGGTCTGACTTTATTCTGCAGGCAGTGGGGAGCCATTGCAGGTGTAGGGGGAGAGCAGTTAGGGTGAGGGATGAGGCCAAGGGGGCTTTTGGCCTGACTTTCAGGCTCAAGGTGAGGTCAGAGCCGAACCCCTGGCATCCTCTGAACAGGCCTGGAGGGGAATGACATGATCTGTCTTCTAGAACCATCTATTCTGAAAGCCACTTAAGGATGGATTGAAGAAAGGAAGTGAGGGAGAGAACGAACACCCAGTGAACTTCTATAGACTAGGGCCCTTCCCCCGCCCGCCCTTTTTTGGAAAGCAGCTCCCAGAGTGGGAGGGAATCTGAGGGGCTTGCCTGGGCCCCTTTCAAATATGATATGTCTGAACATGCATAGGTAGACAATTTCCCAGTGGCCCTAAGGCGAAATTTAATTTTTTTTGAGTCAGAGTCTCACTATGTCACCCAGGCTGGAGTGCAGTAGCACGCTCACAGCCACCCCAGCATTGGCTTAGGCGATCCTTCGGCCTCAGCCTTCCAAGTAGCTAGAACTACAGGCAAATGCTACCAGGCCTGGCTAAAAAAAATTTTTTTGATATATTGTAGAGATGAGGTCTAAGTTGTCCAGGCTGGTCTCGAACCCCAGGGCTCAGGCAATCCTCTCACCTCAGCCTCCCAAAGTGCTGGGATTATAGCCTTGAGCCACCGCACCTGACCGAAAATGTTCTTTCAAAAAAGGTATTATTAATTTTTGAGTCGGAGTCTCACTCTGTTGCCCGGGCTGGCATGCAGTGGTATGATCGGTTCGCACGTAGGCTCAGGTGATCCTTCTGCCTCAGCCTCCCGAGCGGCTGGGACTATAGGCATGTGCCATCACGCCTGGCTAACTTTTTTATTTTTATTTTTTTTGGTAGCTATGTTATCCAGGCTGATCTGGAACTCCCGGGCTCAAGCAATCCTTCTGCCTCCGCCTCCCTAAGTGCTGGGATTACATGAGCCACCGTGCCCAGCCTGAAAATATTCTTTCCGCTTTACAGAGCAGAAAACTGGAGTTCAGAGAGGTTAAGAAAGGTGCCTGGAGCACCCGGCGCTAAGCGTCTGAGCTGGAGGCCCGATGAGTCTGAGTTCTCACTGGAGGGCAGGGAGGCCGCAGCAGGCCGGCCAGGGAGAGGCTTGGGTGGGTCGAGGCTGGCGCTGCCCCGCTGAGTGCGACATGTGTGGCAGGCAGGTCGCAGCTTCTGGGTAGCTCCAAGCGGGACACACTGAGCCAGGGGGCTGCTTCCCGATGGCAGAGTCACTCTGGGTGGCTCTGAGGACACACAGACCAGACTGCAACAGCACCTTGGAGTGAAATCAAACAGCTGCACAGGGCTTGGAAACAAAACAGGCTCCTGACGTGGTCCCCTGTTTCCCATACGATTTTGATTAAATCGATCGGTCTTCTGGTCACAACTAAAGCCTCAGCTTTAATAATGCCTTAATTTTAAAATCCCTGCAATAATTCTTGGCTCTCTTTAGCATGAAAGGATTTTCCCCCAAAGCCTTTAATTCTGCAGTCATCTATGTTTCCAAAGGACGGCAACTCTGCGGGACTTTCTTGGTCTTAATTAATGACTCTCTAATCAGCGTTCCACTCTAGCTGTTTGAATCCACTCTGCTTTCTGGCTGCTCAATGAGGGGCCTTATCTAGAACTTGTTTCCACTTCAAACAGACACTTTACAATAGCAAGCTGCAGTCAGGTTTTATCAAGTGGAACAACATGTTCGTTCTCTCTCTTCTGGCTCTTACATCAATGCAAAGCCACCCTTAGGAGACATGGCCAGCCTTCCTCTCAGGTTGCCAGCAAAACATCCTTTCTGAGAAGCGCAGGGAAAGTGTTTAATTTATTTTTTATCTTTGAGTCGGAGTCTCACTCAGTCGCCCAAGCTGGAGTGCAGTAGCACCATCAGGCCTCATGGCAGCCTGACCCTCTTGGGCTCGAGAGATTCTTCCCCCTCAGCCTCTCCGGCAGCTGGGAATACAGGCATGTGCTGCTATGGTTGGCTAATCTTTATTTTGTAGAGACGGGGTCTTGCTACGTTGCCCAGGCTGATCTCAAACTTTTGGACTCAAGTGATCTTCCCGTCTCAGCCCCCCACAAAGTGCTGGAATTACAGGCATGAGCCACCGTGCTCAGGCCTGGTGTTTTAGATTATTATGTACTACAAAGAACTGCCCCCCCAGGGAATTCCCACCAGACGATGGCAGCTGACATTTCCAAGATGATCTGGAAACTTTGGGTTTGAAGATAGCACTCGATGACCCTTTCTTATGTGCTAAAATCAATCATTTTGGCTAGAAATGTGTGGGAGAAGGTCCCAGTTCCTCTTGGAACAAATGGTGAGTTCCTTCTCTTGGCCTGGTCACCCACAGAAGACACCTGACATCTCCATTTGCAACATTTTCTGTCTCTCTGTCTTGGCACATAGAATGAAATAAGAACATGCAGTAAACAACTGTCCCGCTCAGGGTTCAGGCCACTTTAATGCACGTTCTCCAGACGCTGCCACAGACTGTCTATCCCAAATCTACAGCCTGAGATATTAAGTGTGAAGAAGGAGGAGACCTGAGTGGGCCCTGGCCACAGACTCTGCCCCCCAGGATGGCATCCTAGGGGGTAAGGGCAGGAACCATGCTGCGGGGCATGCTTTGCAAAGGGCAGCGTGGTCCCTGGCCCGCCTCTCTCCGGGGGCTTGTGGGAAGGAACTCATGCTTCACTGATTCACTCAGATGGCCCATGATACTTGTTTGTTTAATTTTTTCTTTTTTTTTTGAGTTGGAGTCTCACTCCGTCGCCCAGACTGGAGTGCAGTGGC